>NC_135551.1:15391002-15541002 GCF_964340395.1 Glandiceps talaboti | reverse complement strand
TGAGAGAGAGAGAGAGAGAGAGAGAGAGAGAGAGAGAGAGAGAGAGAGAGAGAGAGAGAGAGAGAGAGAGAGAGAGAGAGAGAGAGTGAGTATTTATAAGTGAGTGATTAAGAGGGGGAGAGAGGGAGGAAGAGAGTGAGGGAGTGTGATTGAGAAAGGGGAAGGGAGTGAGTGAGTGAGTTGGTGAGAGAGATAGACAGAGAAAGAGGGAGAGAGAGAGGGAGACAGTTACACAGAAAGACAAACTGACAGACAGACAGAGGCGTGGTATTTCTTGATGACAATCTCGTCGGAAATAAACGTTGGTCGCAGAAGCTGTCATTTCCTGGACTACCCTACTACGTTCGTCCAGTCATCATGATCAGATATATATTTCATCAAACCTATTTTGACCATAGTTTATATCTAGGTGAAGGTACATCGTTTTTTAATCACAATACCATGACAGCCAGCAGACACTTCAAATTTTAAAAATAGTTTTTAAATCGGATTTCCAAATTGGAAAGATCGCGTCACCTTTACGTATGTAATACACAGTACAATAGGATGAAAAAAACCCACAGAATTATGATATTACACAGTACTAAATACTTACAGATTTTACATGCAAAAAAACCCACAATAAAAACAATCAAGGTAATCCTTACTTAATATTATCCTATCAATCATACATTGTTAGTCTGACAGCAATGTAGCGATCAACAAACACTCAAACATTCTCCTCTCATTTTCAGACATTAGACGGTTTCATATTCGTTATTGCGCCAGATGGTAAAATTATTTACATATCGGAGACTGCCTCTGTTCATTTGGGTCTGTCACAGGTAAGTAAAGGGGAAAATACCTCTTTTATGGTTTTATTACTGTACATATTTACACGCATGATGTGTAACATCATAAACCATTTCTGCGTTATTATATATTGTTAGTAAAACGTGGTTTATTGTCATTATGCGTGTTAAGAGTGCATGTGGTGTGTTACATTTCATTAGCTTTAATATGGGAGATTACCTGCTTTTCAAAGCAACATAGACACATGTGCATTGAATGTTACAATGTTTTTTTTTTGTAATTTATTTGAAAGGTTAAAACAGACATACAGAGACATATACAAAGATATACGCTTATTATACGTATGTTATACAACACACACACACACACACACACACACACACATACACACACACACACACACACGCGCGCGCGCGCAAAACCCTGGCCACACAGTCACGATAACGCAAAGACAATTTCATTGTTATTAATACACTGAGGGTTTTGGACGGGGGAGGGGGGTAGGGGGAGGGGGGTTATCGGCACGAAAATCAAAGCCAACATCTTTATTTATTTTGGGTTTTTATTTCCTTACACACTGTTTTGATATTTTGCTGATAAAAAATGAAACATTTCAAAAACTGTGGATAACATACGGTTATTGTTTTGCAGTATTTTCCCTTGTAGAGTGTAAGTTTTGAAAAAGACAACCAAAACTTGAAGAATCCGGTGTAATATTATCACATTTGGTCAGAATATAAACACCCAAAATAGACCAGAAGGTGTTCAAACACAGTCTTGTGTCGGCCCTAATTGGCCAGAATTTAACAGACAGCGCTTTATATGTATACTAGTGTTACATCCGACTAAGGACTGGAATATCGTATTTTCAAATTTGATAAACAAATCGATTTTGTGTCCAATGTGCCTCTTTATTTATTGTTCTTGGCAACTCTTGAGTCTAGGGATGATCCAAAAATCTGAGTCTAGTTAGAATTCGATTGTCCTTTTTTTATAAATACAAGCCGACATTTCGTATTCGTATATTAACACTTATAACCAATTATAATGCATATTAAATTTCCCCAATGAAACTTTCAGTTTTCCAAAACCAACAAAGTAGTAAATTTGATTGTGTTTTCAACTAATTAATAACTGTACCTATTTTAAATTGATAAAAGATATTCAGCACGTAAACCGCAAATTAGATCAAGTTTTTTAATTAGTTTTCAACTTAATTAATCTCATCAAAAGATTGTCCATCCTTAGAAAACACCTTGCAAGGACACAGGATGGCCAGACACGTATTTGATTAAGGTTATTCGGACGGCCATGTTAATATCATGAATTGTACTGTAACCTCCAACTTTTACTTAACTTCTGAAGTCTTTTTGCACACTAGGTCGAACTAACAGGCAATAGTATATATGAGTACATTCATCCAGCTGACCATGACGAAATGACAGCATTATTGACCGTTCACCAACAATATCACACGCACGTCATCACAGGTAAGACGGTCAAGAATACATTTTATTCATCAGCAGTTACCGAGTACAAAATGGCTTGAATCTTTGACTAGTTTCGCACCTCAGCGAGCTTTTTCAAGCGGTTTTTGTAGTACTTTATTCGCACACTTTGGTTGGTAAGCTGACGTCACAATAAGTATGAGAAAATAATTATGTTTGATTTTGTCTGAATATAAAATACTAACTTTTGATGTTTTACTCACTTTTATATCAAAGTTATCCAGAAAAACAAAAAAAATTTCGTATTATTTTGGCGGGAAATTGTTAGAACGTGATTTGTACAGGGTTTCCATTGATTTGTGTTTGTTATTTCAAACTTAAAATATTTATTTTTAAAGCAAAAATATGCAATAAAATATTTATTAGATATGTTTCTATTCAATCCAATCTAAAAAATAAGTCGAAATTCGCCAAAAACCTTTTAAAAAATCGAACTTTTGATCACCTTATTTTCGCGGGAAAATTGTTAGCACTGGCTGTCTGACTGACCGGCCTGTCAGATCATTTGTAACTCCTAGAACAACATCCACCAACATATTGTCATCTGTCTGGCAAAGAATTATCGGATATAATATTACATTAAGCCTTTTTTCAACCGTATAAACCACTTTTATTTAATTTATTTTAAAGCTTGTCTATTTTAGAATTTGTGTTTACCTTATCCGGAGAAAAGTGTGATCGGAATACAAAGTGATGTATTGACCTTCTGTGAGAGCGTTGTTCAACTTTAATCACGTTATCGGTAAAACTATGATAAATATGACAATTTAGCGACCTCAAGGGGATCATGTGTTATAATCTCCTATTCATGATTACAAAGAACACTGTCAATTAGATCCAAAGTTTAACCTTTCCGTGCCAGCCATTTTTCTAATGAAAACAATTTGCTTCTTCTCTGAAGTTCTCAATTGATTTTTTTTTTTCGATAAATTTCTGGAGTAACATTTTGGATTGAGATCAAATGAAAATAGTATGTATGGTTACCTATAAGGCCAAATAAAAAGACTGTGTGTTTTCGATAACCCTGACCGACCCTAGTTTAAGCGCTCAACCCTATGCATTTTTGAAAAAAAAGGATAAGAAATTCTTTGTCTTCTTGGCCTTCATGCACGTCTGTTTTCGTAATTTCCCAAGTGATGTCTGTACATATTTCATAAAATATCACAGCAGTATTAGTACTGTGACCGACATTTCGTTTGTTTTTGGCTCCAAGCAATATTTTTCAAAATAAAAACAATTAAAAAGATAAATCAAATAAAACAAAATCTTGCCCTAGGCCATGTTATCGCAAACACAGAATTATTATTTTTTTTCTGCTAATTAACTCATATTTTACCGCCACAGTTTATGGCATGAATTATTTACCTCTCGCTGGTGTTGTGTTTTTTAGATTCTAGATTCGCTTTGCTCGAGGGGAGCTAAAGCTGTACGTATTTTGGAAAATGAATCCATCCCACCATTTGTTGGTTCAAACTCTCAAATATGGGTTCAGTATTCCTTTCTCAAAATTTTCCGATTTCTTCGACACAAAGTTTGCGATTGATTAATTTAGGGGATAGTGCTTATTTTGATATTAGTTGATCGGTTATGCCAGTTTTATTGACTATAAAAATATAAACGAAAGCGGGAGGAAAATTCACCAAATCCCCCCCCCCCTCCCCCAAGAAGTTTACTGAGCTAATAAATTTTAATTTGAAAGAGTAAAGTTTGATGATAAGTAAAAATCCCGACAGGTATATAACTGAATATGAATAAAAGCTTTTTTTCAAAAACATACATGAAAGTTAAAGGCTTTGACCCAAAAATGGCAAGAATGTCAACGTAAAAAATATTTAATTGTAAACACATAAAAATCCTTTCCAACAATTGATATCTAAAAAATTTTAATGCGAATTTTTTTGTCATTAAAAAGGAATGATAGAATACATCTGTTGGTTATTTATTGTTTTTACAGATTTTGAAATCGAGCGTTCCTTTTTCCTTCGAATGAAATGTGTGCTTGCCAAGCGGAATGCAGGTTTGACGAGTGGTGGCTACAAGGTACGTTTATTGACATTTTCCTGAACATCTACACAATTCTTTCTCCTTCAAATTTATAATTTTCGAGAAAAAAGGCAAAGACCGAATTTGTTTAAATTATTTTAGAAATATTGTATTTTTTGATATTACAGCCATTTAAAGTTATCATTTGCCATAAACCAATAACAGCAGTATATACGGTAGTAAACTATATGTTTAGGTACTTGAGTGCAAACGACCATTTTTTGAATTAGCACATACGGCAACGTCGAATACCAGCCGTGAAATGACACAGTTCCGTTGTTGAAATCATGACCAAACAAAAGCATCTCATAATTGGACCATTTACAGCTAATCACAAAAGATTAATACCAATGTACCAATCAGAATAATTCTCTTTGCCTTTTCTAGGTTATCCACTGCAGTGGTTATCTGAAAATAAAGCAATATACGATGGACATAGCACCATTTGATGGTTGCTACCAGAATATCGGCCTGGTTGCCATTGGACATTCCTTACCCCCTAACTCTATCACAGAAATCAAAATGCACAGTAATATGTTTATGTTCCGAGCCAGTTTAGATCTTAAACTTATATTTTTAGATGCCAGGTAAGCATATTACATACAATTTACTTGTTAAAAAATGCAATGTATTATATTTTGGCCTTCAGAATCATACAAGCCACAGCTCGGCACTCTCGACTGCAACCTGTCAGGCTTGTTTAATAATCGACAACCAATAGAAGGTGCCATTCAATAGACAACTTCGAATTCATTAAGAAAGCTACATGCTGATTGACCAATTGAATCAAGTAAATGGTATGATTTCATCTTGCCATAAACATGGCCGTCTAAATTATTTGTGCTATGATGAAAACAAACAACTTTAGTGTTGAAAAACCAATAATAAAATACGCAAATAAAATGAATGAAATATAAAACAAGTTTATGGAATCATGATAAAGTCGAACATTAGTCAGCGCTGTAGACACCGATCATATACAACATAATGTTCATGTAACTACGTATATTTATACAAATTGAAGTATTTATCTTTTCGAAATGCTTGGTTTGCAACTTCAAGTTTCTAATTGGACAATAGTTTTAATAACACTTTCTAATATTAGATGTACAATGAACAAACCAATCAAAAGGTGCATATATAAACCAGTTTTTGATTGGCTTTGTACTGGTTCGATATACAGTTCGTATTGTCATTCACTAATGTCCAGTAGTCTTGATACATCTTGTGTACTTGAATCATACCACATTACTTACGTGTGGATTGGTCTAAATTAGATTACAGTAATACGTTATGATGAAAAGACCATCTGTCGGTGATCTAGTAAGGGCATACAGAGTACAAAACTCTCCCAAGGTTAACCTTAATACCATTTGATAATCATTAAGTTTGGCTTAGTCACCCAGCCTTATCTGTACTTGACTCACTATCAGTGGTAGTGTACTTCGCCCTGCTTCCATATATTTCAAAATGGATGGCATTTTTTCATCTTATTTTTACACAAATATCCCATGTATTATTTACATGGAAAGGAGGCCCCATCAATCGTGAGACACGGCACACATGGATGATGATGTCATTAGATTTTTTGAATACTTACAATGAATGTGTTGAGTTGTTTGCAAGATGTTAGAGATGTTACGCTATCGTTGTCCTAATTTACATATTAAGAGGTCAAGGGTCGCGGAGATGTGACTGTCAGAATACTATTCAAATATGGCTGACAGTGACTTGTTCTAAGTCGAATTGGAACACCTGTTCATCAACCAAAATATATTCCTAAAATGACAACTCATAGCTTTTAAAAGTGTAATGAAAATATTGCCCAGAATTCTTTTTTTCAAGGAAAAAAGTGAGTATCAATGTCCCAATCTCGTGTTGAAGCGATAATTGTAATTAATTTTAGATTGTTGATTTCTTGACTTGCGTTTGTCTGTCATGGTTTGAGAATGTTTGTGGAGTCTTTACGGATTACGTGCAGCTACATTCAGTGTAGACCTTCGCAACCCCCATTCCACAGATAACTATTAAAAGTCAATTCTATAGGTACTTGAAGGATGATCACTTGTTTGTGATAACTCAAATATTTGTATTTTCTCTTTAATCAGAGTTGCAGCATTAACTGGATATGAACCACAGGATCTAATTGAGAAAACTTTATATCATTATATCCATGGAATGGACGTCCTTCATATACGATATGCCCACCATACATGTGAGTACATTAAATCAATCAATCAATCAATCAATCAATCAATCAATCAATCAATCAATCAATCAATCAATCAACCAATCAATCAATCAATCAATCAATCAATCAATCAATCAATCAATCAATGTCAGTCAGTCAATCAATCAATCAATCAATCAATCAATCAATCAATCAATCAATCAATCAATCAATCAATGTCAGTCAGTCAGTCAATCAATCAATCAATCAATCATTCAATCAATCAATCAATCAATCAATCAATCCAATCAGTCAGTCAGTCAGTCAATCAATCAATCAATCAATCAATCAATCAATCAATCAGTAATTTAATCAAACAAATATATCAATGGTATCAGCGTCAAAACCACTTCTAATCAATACATTTGATTGATTTATCCATGCTAAAGCATTGATTCTTAAAAAATCAGTGGTAATAGGTTAAGATAAAAATAGAATGGTCTACTTGTGTTTTTGCATATTAATTTATTAATTAATTGCTCAATCCATGTTGATAGGCTCATAAATGCATGTGTTTTGCATATGAGTAGAATATTCTGCATATTATTTCATGGTCATAGTTCCATGTATCCTATCAAAAGTGGTAATGACGTACAGAATAGTATTCTTACTTTATGTCATTCACTTTTCCTATAAATTTGTGATTATAAAAATCTGCTCACCTGCTACTTTTCTCAAATCAGTTGATAAATTTGACTTTGACTTTGATATATATATTGCAGTACTGCTGAAAGGGCAGGTAACCACCAAATACTATAGGTTCCTAACCAAGCAAGGAGGCTGGGTCTGGATTCAAAGTTCTGCCACAATTGTACACAATAGTCGGTCTTCACGCCCACATTGTATTGTCAGCGTCAATACAGTTTTAACGTAAGTAGAACCTCAGTTTCTGATACTTTTAATATACTGTTAATGTATCTATTTTGATGCACAAAAATTGTAACAAAACAGACCATTTTTCATGTTTTGGCTTCACAAGTTAGTGTGGCTGGTACAATGTCTTTAATACACTACACATACTTATAGTAATTACTTAATATATTGATTTACAAATAGTTCAATGAATCTTCCTACATTATCTATAGCTATCATTAAAAGTGATTCCACTTTCATACTAATAATCAGAATTACTTTGACATAACAATATTTTCAACCAAATTTAACTGAAATATGTTTTGAGCAATAACACAGCCATCTACATTACATTGCAATTGATCCGAGATCCTTGAACATTAGCCAACATTATCAATTAATTGACGTTAAATGTGATACTACAAATAACAATATGTAATTGTATATGGTCACATAATGAAAAAGATTAATTCTATTTTGACATCAATGTTTTCTTAATGGTACAAATTCAATAAATAAAATATTGCACATTTAATATGTACATCATAAATTCTACCAATGAATATTTCTTGCAAAAATGTAAATCAAACCTGACAAATTGTGATTTTGGATAGTTTTTATTTTTTATATTTGATATTGGCTGACATGAAATAAGTCAATTTGTACAAATGCATGTTCTGTCACAACAATTCATGCATTCATACCTCATCTTCTTCAAAGGTCACAATCATCATGTATGTTTTGCTTCATTACAAGTCAGCAATATCACAATCACCGAAGTACTTAATATTCCAAGACATCAGCTTGTATGAATTGCTTCTAAATCACAATGAAACCTATAACATTTGTCATGAATTATTTCCATAGTAACGCTAGTTTTCTGACTTTCCAGAAATTCAGATGATAAGGAATTGTTCTTATCCATGGATCAGTTGGAAGCCAACACACTCCAGAACTCCTACAGCAATGGAAGCAATGAAAGGTCTCGTGTTGGGAAAGTACGTCCAGCCAGGTGCAAATCACGAGCTCAAAAATCAATGCCTTATTCGGTCTCAGCAACCAATGCTGCATATGAAGGACATTATATGAATGAATACATGACAGAGAGGGGGTATGGACAGTACCAGACATGTGAAGTGCCTGTTCCCATGCCTGGTTATCCAGCAATTCCTTACCAAGAGGGAATGGAAAGATATGGAGCAGCAATGTTTCCCACTGCCTATGGTATCTACGGAGATGGTAGTTATGGTTACACAGGGTCTTATACATACGGTGCATCGGATACTTATGGGCACTGTGGCAGTGAAAATGTACAATATCGGATGCATTATGATGAGGAGTCTCAGCATCATCATCCGTATTACCATGGCAACCCTGAACTTGCTCATGCACACAATAGCCAATCACAGACAATGTTACAAAGAATGTCAGAAACACAGTGCTGTGGGCAGTCCAGCAGTACAGGGCTGCACAGAAGCAGTGGGCATGTGCAATCAGCAATATCTCCAGCTCATAGTTCCACGCACAGTCCACAACAGAGGGATCCATCCCAGCATGTCCAACAGCCACAAGATGTGCAAAGCTACCAACACAGGACTGAATCAGTACATTCTGACACAGACAGTAGCAAAAACTACCATGATCACAGCAGTGGTAGTAAAATTGACACCCTCATACAAGCAACACAACAGCTTGTTAAGGAAGAAGAGTGCAAAACTGTATCACAACGACAACCTCGTCAGAGCTCACCGAAAACATCTGCGACACCATCTACAAGTCAAACGAGTCCAGTCAGGGTGATCAGCCGAAACCACGGAAATAATCCATCACCAAGTAGCAGTAGCAGTAATAGCAATCAGGTGGACAGGACCGTTGATTCAACTAGTAACCGTGCTGTTTATTTCAATAGCACAAGTACGATTCATTATAGCGGCGATATGGCCGGACCTGTTGACTACAGTAAAGATTACAGTAAACGTCTAAATAGCGTAGACTATTTGTCAAGTGCTAATAACCAGTACCCGGCTAACTATCACTCTGTATATAACTATTACAATGACAATTCCAAACGCTACATGATGCCATGCACAGACGAGATTGAAAGAACGAAAGCCTATCCCACTATGATTAGCAACGGTAGTATGGAGGATACGATGGATAGTCACTATGGCAACCGCGTATCTCATTACAAGGGTCAGGTCAATGGTTATGCTTACTAACCTGGTCACCCTTAGTAATCACAAAAATTTAGAATGACCATGCTCACTTTCAATGGGTACTGTATGATCAATGGACTGAACCATTATCAGAATAGTGGGGGTTGCTGTCTTCAAAATCTTTCAATCTTTGAAAACAGATAGACATTTCTAGTTGTGAATAGGCATTGTAGTAACAAAGTTAGTATTTCAGGAATCCCTCAGGGTCATAGCATGGTAAACCAAAAGCCAATGTTACAACATAATCATGACTTTCACACTTTCTTGGTAATAATACCATGGTACTATTCACAGTGCTTTGTTAACACAGCAGTCCATCCTCCAGCACAATATGTTCTAAAAGACCATAATCTAATAGCAGATTTCCTTTTTTGTCAAAAAAAAAAATTGTATGAAATCAAGTCAAACTGTACAACCTAAGAACAAGGTGTGGTATTTGTGTACAATCATTTGTGTAAAATAAATTCCCTCTGAACTTTTTTCATCCCCAACTGTATAATAACTCCAGGCACTATTATCACTATAAAATCCGATATAGCAAACAGTCAAAACAGAGTCCTTCATTTTGTTAACCAAGCTTTTGAAACAAGTCTGACAAATAAATAGTTTACAATATATGGAGGGGGTAAAATCTACCAGTGTCATTTGAACAATTCTATTGCTATCAAAAGCATGATGTGTAAAGTACTAAACATCAGACTAATCAAATATCCCCCATCGGTTACCATGGTTCTGAAAACCTTACGGAAAAAAACACTACATTCCTGATAAGCCATTTCTTAATTTCTCTGCTCAATTAAAAAGTTGAAAAAAAATGTGCTGTTTTTAGTGGCTCGGCTTAAATATTGCACGATCTACATTGTCAACTTTCAACAATATTCCATCCATTGAAAATAAACCACTCTAATGAACCTTCAGTTAAACTATAGAGTAGGGAATTCAGCACAACTTGAATAGCTTTTCATTTTTTCTACACCAGCCACAACTCCCTATTCTGGGTAACTATATAGTATAATCCTAATGTTTTATAATAATGGGTTGGCCTATGAACAATAATACAGGTAGGGTTTGATCTACAGGGTTATATGACAACAATCCTAGCCTAGAAAGTGAGCAGGACTTTGAAGTTAGAAACCAAAGTACAATTTTAGGAGAAATCAACTTTCAGTGCCAAAGCATAATGATAATCAAAAGTTGCAATAATAGATTCTTCAAGGAAATTGGAATATTTTTCATTTTAAATGACATATAGGAACTTATATTTACTGAAATATGTCTGTTGCCATAGTGACAAATCCTCAGCCAAATAGTGATGCGACTTTCTGTCAGAACATTTCCAGTTTTCTGGAGACTTTCTCTAGTTGTGTTAGCTTTCACCTTTATTTTGGAAACATTTCATTGGAAAGGATAAGTTTTGTGATGCTTGCCCAAAATATATCTTGAACTCATTTCAATTTACAGAAAAAAACACAAATTTCTGTTAATTTATTTTGGTGGGAAGATAAATTTTGGCAGCAGTTCACTAGTATGGATAATTTCTGTGATACCCGTCCAAAAGTTGTCTGCAATTCTTCCAAATGTTACAGAAATACAAGAATTTCTATTTAGTCATTTTGGCGGTAAAATCATATTTAGTATCAGTTCACTAGAAATGATTATTTCTGTGATTTGAGTCCAAAATATGTCTCAAGTGAGTCAAAAACTTCAAAAAATATGAAAATGTCAATTTTGACATTTTTTGGCGGGAATGTGAATGATACGATATAACGAAAGAACAAACAAACTGAGAGATGGACTTGTTTGTTTCCTCACAGTATTTATTAAGTTATCACACAATGAAAATAAGTACAAATATTTCAACAACAACAAATTGAACCGGTCAGTTTTCATGATCAGTGTTATTATCCCACCATATTTGAGATTATTGTAAAGAGAAATAGAGATACCATATAAACCTGTACAAAACAGTCTCTAAAATTATGATAAAACACATCAAAAAAGTCAAAGATCGCTATAAAATTATCAAACTTTTTAACTAATGAACTGTAACATCGGTGCAGACCATGTTAATGAATACTAACAAACGATTTAAACAAACACTCCAAGGCTAAGTTTGGACACCGATTTTTATGGCAGCAGTAGGTATTTTTTGTAGGATAAAAAAAAAGCTACAATATTTAGGAAAACATATCCATTGTAAATATCTCACCTGCCCACCATATTATGACTTGTGTATACATTTAATGTTGTTGTCCTGATGATAGATATTCATCATCATGGCAAGAGCAAATTTTTTTCATTATAATGCATAAAGACGTGTTTTATTTCTTTAAAATATCACATCTTGCTGCGTTTACGTTTCATCCTTTCATTGAACTTTTACTGTAAATGACTTATTTTCATGCTCTGTTATCCTTATGGCTGGTTACCTGTCAAGTTATCCATTTCTATTAGTACCTTGGGGGAGAAACATAAGAAACTTTGTGAATGGCTAGCTGGATGGATGCTCCTGGTCAAGTTACTCATTTTCATTAGTAATTTGTTGGAGAAACGTAAGAAATTTTGTGGATGGCTAGCTGAATGCTCCTGGTCAAGATACTCATTTTCATTTAGTAATTTGTTGGAGAAACGTAAGAAATTTTGTGGATGGCTAGCTGGCTGGATGCTCCTGGTCAAGTTACTCATTTTCATTAGTAATTTGTTGGAGAAACGTTAGAAATTTTGTGGATGGCTAGCTGAATGCTCATGGTCAAGATACTCATTTTCATTAGTAATTTGTTGGAGAAACGTAAGAAATTTTGTGGATGGCTAGCTGAATGCTCCTGGTCAAGATACTCATTTTCATTTAGTAATTTGTTGGGGAAACATAAGAAATTTTATGGATAACTAGCTGAATGCTACTGTACATAAGTTTATGTAATGATTTCCAGTTGAAAAGACAAAACATCGAAGTTTGTATGAAATATTGCAAATTTTCTTTAAACTTTCAACAGAAATATTTAGTTTTCACATGTGTGTGACCAGATGTATGATACACGAATTTCTTGGTTTTTGGTTTCAAAAACACAATTTCCTACAAAACAGCAATGGCAACAAATGTTTGATTTATGAACTTGCCCAATTTACTCTCACTGTTTCTCCCTCAAAGACATTTCTATATACCTTCAAAAGTAACAAGTCAAACAATTTTTTTTTTTGCACAATACACATCGTGGACAGAACGATATACCTCAAAGTGAGTGCTACAAGACGAAAAGTGGAACCATTTTTTGGTAGAACTTTGACACAAACTGAAGTTGAGTGATGCATTCATGATAATTTAGGAAAATATTGTCATGGTAGCTGTTTTACATAGTAAAAATTGTGAAAATATTTTAGATTTTGCCAAAATTCTTTAATTTTAACATTTGTCTAATTCTGTGAAAATGTTGAATATTCCTACATTTTGCTTGTGAAATATCAAAAGTGATCAGAAAAAACCCAAATATTTTATCACAATCATTTAATATGACAAGACTGGGGAACCATCTCACTCACTATCTTTTTATCTTGAATCATGACTTGCCTATTGAAATACCTACTGAAACCTTTCCCCATCTCAGAAAATAAACAGATATCTATTCAAACACTACATCTGTCACTTTTTCGAATTGCAGAGTTTTGTCAATTTTGATTATGTCGAATTGTTAACGATCAGAGAGAGAGACGAAACTCTTCAGATTCTTTCACCAATTCTTGAACTTTTGGCAGAAGAATTTGAACATGCCATGTGTCACTCGACATTACTGTATTCCTTCTTTGGTTTTTTCATTTTCTTTTTTTTTGTCTTGTGACACATTCATGGTATGCAGTTTAAGCAATTCCAACTGAACTATAAGTGCTGCAACGACTTGCAAACAATGCTAATTACCCCTTTAAACTAGAAACCGACAAGACTAAAAAATTGCTTTAGTGTGCCCTCCGTGAATGTGCAAATCAGCGACGGGGTCAAAATGTCAACCCTGTTGCCATGGCAACTCCTCATTAATGGCTGCTATGGTAACAGTGTTTAATCACCCTGGTGATGTTGTCAGCCATAAGGATAATGAGACAAAATACATACCAGTACAATGGTGGTTGTTGCACTCAAAGCTTTTCAAGAACAATTTTTTCTTTTCGCGTAAAAATTTACATCTAAGATATCAAGTATTTGATTAGTGTAATCGTAAAAGGTTGACGAAATACCAAGTGATTGTCAAAATGTTCACTTTTTTGTTACAGTTTTGTCTCAAGAGTATGGGTGGGAGACATGCTAAAAGAAAAACTCAAACCCTACACTTCAATTGAAATGAAAAAAAAAGTTTCAACTCTCATCTTTTCTCTGTGTGTAGAACATTCGAGAAAAACAGCACCGACATTGTACGACACATTTTGTGTAACACTGCATATGTTGCAGTTTCTCTCTTCCTCTGTAAATTTCACAACAAACATGCTCCAAACCTTAGACACAAATTTCATAGCTCAAAATGTAAGAGTAACGAAATTTACCAACATAACTTTTCTATAAGTTCACACCAAAGTTCAACAACCACCATCCCTCAACTTTTATTATTACTACTACTGTAGACACACCTATCAAATATATTACAATCAATGTCATATTTTATCTGGAAACAATATTGTAATTTTTTTTGTAATATTAATTTGAACATATCACCTCTAAAAGATATGCTGCCTATCAATATAATGTTCTAAATAGCATTCCTGAAGGTAAATCAATTGTAACCATGGTAACGTTATTTATATTAAAATTCCCAGTGTATTTGCTGCTTCTATGCTATAGTATGTTTTCTCTGTATTTATTGTGGATGGTTCTCACCAGATCACATGTCCACATTACGAAAGAATTAAAAAAATGACTTGAAAAGTTAAATCTTGTTTTTTGTCATTTTTATTTTTTTTTAATCGTGTACTGTGCGCCAAGAAACTCATTCCAGGATTGTTGGTATTCACTTTATGTGAATGTTAATGTTTAACAACTGAAAAAAATTCTCATTTTAGGTTCTTAATACCTAAGTGATTGAAATTGACAAGGTTTTCATTCACTTTCCTTGAGTCAAATTTCCATGGGTTTTCCTTGTCAAAGTCCTGTGTGTGTGTGTGTGTGTGTGTGTGTGTGTGTGTGTGTGTGTGTGTGTGTGTGTGTGTGTGTGTGTGAGGAATAAATATGTTGTTGTACATCTGAACAACAGATGGTCATTATTTCAGCTTGTAGGGATGGCAAATTTTATGGCAATGCAGACCACTTCTCACATACAAAGTTAACATAATCCAAGGAAATCTGTAAAATTCTACAACTTTCCCCATTTCTACATTTCCATAATGTCAAAATTTTTGGACAAGTGAAATTGTCATTATCCATTCTTTTGATGAATCAGAAAATTTCTTATCTGGATAGAATGCAGATTGCAAGATACATTGTTATTTTGCGTTGCCCCTCATTAACCTTCTCTGTAAAGAGGTGTAAGACTAACGAGGGCGCTCTAACACTGGGTATCTTAGAGACTAAAACAATCTACAAACAAGAGAATTTCCTGGCAACAATATTAATTAAAAGTTTCAAAAATGATCAGCATATTTGCAGCTTCTTAAAATGATCTACTGTAGTTCAGTATGTATTATCACTATGGCAACAGCTGCTTCGAAACGTCAGATTTGCCAGTTACAAATCTGCAAGTTAGTTGAATACTAGTATTCAACCTTCGTCACTGGCATATATTTCTGAATAGCTATGTCCTTGGGCAAGATTTGAACCACAACTGTGCCCCTTGTCAACCCTATTGTATAATTGGAGACCTGGTAGGACAGAGGTTGCTACGTGAAGGATTTAATTGCTAGCTCTCTTGAAGAAGCTGTAATGGCTTGTACACTCCCCCGGGAGTTGAGGAACGACAAACTACAAGTTGCGCTGCTATAGGTTCATGCCGGGGTAATAACTGTAAAACGCTTTGAGCAGTATGGAAAAGGTGTACCACAGAAATCTACATTGTTAGTATCATTTTGACAAAATGTCTGTGAAAGTACTGATAATATAAAGAAATGAAATAAACACACTTTTCAATCCTCTCAAATTTACAACTGAATAACAACTCCAAATCTCAAAAAAAAAACATTCATATATTCATGACAATGTAAAACAAATTTAAATATTTAAATTACACATCTAGTATCAAAGTCTCCTAAAATTTCAAAATTGAAATATTGAAAATGCAAACTTGAAAATTGAATATTTAAATGTAAAATTTGAATATTCAAACTAAAGATTTGAATAGTTATAATTTTTAAATATTCAATAATGAAAAAAACAAATATTCAAATTCATCAATATTAAATTATTCAAAATACATATTTCAATTTGAATGTAAACTAGATTTGAGTATTCAAATACTATTTTTGAATATTCAAATGGGCATACATTTAAATTTAAATATTCAAATACAGAAATTTCACGTAAAATTCAGCTGAAATATTCCAACCATAGAAAATATTCAAATATGAAGAAATGTCAATATTTGCACTAAACTTTGTGCACCAAAAAATCCAATAAATATTACAACATTAAATCATAAACAGTTAAAGTTGAACCGAGCACACCACATCTAAACTAAATTAATTCAAACTCTATCCGATATCTTAAAGCTGCTCTAACTGTAACTTGGACTTTTTTTTAAAAAACTGTTTATAAGAACTGATATGATACACTCATAGTTTTAATACAGCCTGAACATCAGTATTGAATCATCTGTGGATAAACAACTTAGTGCAGCTGTACATGTAACAATAAATCCCATCAAATTGATTTTTTTTGAGTCCACACCTTAAAGTGGCCATATGGATGAGAATTTAGTATTTATTTTGGATTTTTATTTGATAAAACAGCTTCACTATGTTTTTATACTTGAAAAAATAATGCGAAATAGCATATACCAAGTCTATGTTCTTAACTCAATAAACTGCAAAACATTAAACAATGTATAAAATGTTTGTTATTGTACGTACAATAACAAACTTTTTACACTTTTTCCATCTTTTTGCAATGTATTGAGTTATGAACATGGACTTGGTATATGCGCTTCGCATTATTTTTTCAAGTATAAAAACATAGTGAATTTGTTTTATCAAATAAAAATCCAAAATAAATACCAAATTCTCATCCATATGGCCACTTTAAAATCAGCGCCCAAATATGATCACAATTTGAACCTGTTACTGTACCTCTTACAGATAAAATCAACCTCTAAATCAACTAGCAAAATGTCTAATTATTGGTATTTTAACAATTTTCAGTGAATATATTGTTTGTTGTATGATTAAAAAATAATATTCCAGTTACAGCTAGTGCACCTTTAATCAAATAAATCATCAAAAAAAGTGTTATCAAGTTTAAACAAAAATCAGTCAAGCAGAATTTGTTATCAGAAGAAAAAAAAATGATAACTCAAACCAATCCTATTTGAATTTGAATTCTCAAGAAAGTGAAATACATTTATTTGTTGAAATAAATTCGCAATCTGAAAACCACTCTTCTCACCCCTTTCTATGTAGAATGGGATCTCCTTCCCCTATAGAAAACAACTGGGATGTACTAATATACACAGCAGAGGAGGGGATAGAGGCTAAAATCAGTCACTCTGAAACAACTATTCCTATATTCAAACACCTTTGAAAAATGACAAATGATTCACAGGAAATGTGATTTTTTCACGAATTGGTGAATTCTTCCTTAAAAATTCTGTCTCTTACAGGTTCATACAGAACACTTATATACCATGTACTTAGTACTAAATTAACTATGGATGTATCAATTACATCCCATAATACCTACAATGGCAATACTTATGGTAAAGGGTCAAAACATGAAATTTGCATGCCAGTGAAAACGCTGATAAAACTCACCCAGTGAAGATGATTTTGGACATCTTTACAAATTTTGTACAGTCATTTAAATTGTTGAACAGCCATGGCTGGGGCTTGATATCAACAGTGGTCATGTATCCACAGATAGACTACCAATTCTAGGTAGCCCACTCAGGCTACCATAGATTATGCAATGATTTAAGGATGGAAGATTTACAAACATGAAAGTATTTTAATAAGATACATATTTCCAATAGAAAGAACTCTGTTTTCAGTTCAGGAATATAGGACTATTATTAGTCACCATCCTTGGGGCTGCCACTTTCTGAAATTGTTAGCCCACTAGCTAGGACTACCAAAAGAAAGATGTTAATTTCGAACCCTGCTAAGGTCACTCAACCTTGTAATCCATAGCTGCAGATAGTGTTTACTTCATGTTTTTTTCTGTTCTGACTATTTCAACTTATAAGATTCAAAGCTTTGATAGCTGTAACTTTCCTCAATTTATTTTCTTAAATTTTTCCTTTTTAAAAAAAAAAAATACACCATATCTTTTACTGGAAATGGTTCAATCTCTCTAATTTGCTGAATTACCTGTTTACTACTCATTCATCATGCTGTGTACACTAGCTTTATATCCATGTGTAAACAATATAAATAAACCTGTCACCACCAGTTTAATGGTTTATCAACAAACTGTAAATCTGTGGGATGTTGATAGAGTTTGATCACTAAGCAATCATACATGCTTCTGCACATACAACATAAATAATTTGCCAAGAAGAAAAACTTCGAAAAAAAAATTGGTAAAGTTACAACTACTAAAAGACTTTAATGTATGTTTTTTGAAAAAACTACATTTGATGTGTGGTAGAGCATAATTGTATTAACCTCTGTCTCTCAGTAACTACCCTAAGCCTTGCTGCTGTAAAAAAAAAGGGGTGAATATATACATTCCACATGTTAATATGCTTTAGATTTCACTTAATTAGCATTTCATATGGTGGCTGGCATAATCAGTGAGTCAATATCCAAGCCCCAGCCACTGCCGCATCCATCGTGCCACCAACATCTGTGTTTTACTTGACTGATGTTATGCGGGCGTAGGAGATGATCTTTTTCAGAAAAGAGCTGTGATTGTCATGATCTTCGACCGAGTGTTTTCCTTGAGGGTGTACAAACGGCAGCGTTGTTACACCATGTGTCATCAGGTGGGTTCCAAGATGTTGAATTGTACTCAGCGGCGGTTTGTAATTCCTGTCACAAACTATTGGGCCTACTCTTGGGTTGTATTGTGGGCCGGTGACAAAGCCAGTCGCACAGCTGTGTTTGCCGCTGTGTCACCGCTATACAATAACCCTACAGAAACACAGATTAGTTGGGAATAAAGAGAAAGTAAGAATTCAATACGTCAAGGAAATAATATCACAACAAGAGAACCTCTAAAACAAAAACCAACCCTGGCAAATGAGATTTCCACTACTCCTGTACTATTGTCCTTTGTTAATCAATGCTTATTTGCGGGCCATTGAAACCTTTCAATACAATTTCACACCTCTAAACAAAGGATCTCTCCTGTCACTCTTATTTCAATGTTGTCTTTGTAAATGTAATACATTTTCGTGTACACTCACAGCTGAAATTGACATCTAGGATGGAATGCGTGTGGTCTCCCGATGTCGTTGAAATGAACATTTCTCAATGGCGAAATGGCCATTGCTTAAAAAACTGTTGCCTGATAAGAGGCAGTGGTATGAGAGAGTAAGGAAGGTTACCTTGATTGGCACCTTTTCCATTCAATTGAGTCAGCACTTTGAAGCTAACTAAGTATTTCTATACACAGGCAGTAATCAATTTAATCTGGCCTCTATCTGCACAGCTAAGCTGTGAAATCTTTCGCCTTCCTCACTTTCCGGACCAACAAATACATGGTCTAAACAAACACTAGTAATACTCCTTCTACTTAGCCGGCTATCAATGGTTGTCGTTTTCTCTGTCCAATCTTTCTCCCCTCCTTGTAACATGAGCCCCAAGCCCAGCTGTACATTTCAAAATATATTATTCAAGGGCTAAAAAAACAGTTTCTTGCCTTTGTAAAGAAAGTTTACCGACAAAATTCTTTCATTTGATCTCCCAGGAAAATGTATTTAGCTTGTTCCATTAGACGCATTTCATAAATAGTGTTGTCATACAACAAAAATCTACAATCTTTGTGGTCAGTTTTTTTGTTGATTTAGCTATTTGCCTGATGTATTTCATTACTAAATAAACAAATCATTTTCATGTATAAATGTTTACAGAAAAATAAATGTTTGTTAACGGTAGTCAATATACTGCCAATCTGTGTGTTTATACACACTTTCCTTCTGTAAAACTGGAAAGTGGTTTTCATTTTGTTTAAATATATACAAGGCAACTTGACAACGTTTTCAATTTTACTTATTCAGTGGTTCTCATTTAGACTCTACTGATGTGATTCATAAGTGTGGAAGTTCTGGAAAGAAACCAAATGACCCCCTTCGCACTTCTACTACAGCACTCAAAATAGCAAAATAATGGTGTTGTAGCAGAGCGCCTACCAATTTGACTAAAATCTGATGTGGGAATATGAGTACTTAGATTACTTCACTTACCTCCATTTCCTTCACCTACTATTTTTTGTTTTGATATTGTTGTTCTGGGAGTGAGCGAATTTCCCCGTGAACAACAAAACCGAAAAAAATAATGAGGTAGATAAAGCTATTGAACCACATTCCAACATCAGATTTTAATCATATTGACCTCCTGCTACTGAACTCAGAATCAAGAGGCTGTTGCACAGTGGCTACTATCATGGTTGCTAGGCATTTCACAAATTCCAGTTTATCAATCATACTTGTTATGGGGAATACAACTTTATTTATTATGTGACTTAGAGTGGTACAGGTTGAGTTTATAAACTCTCTCACTTGGGAGAAAATATTGATTAAACTATTCTGGTAATACGTTAAATGTCAATGCATACCATCAAAGGAATAAATAATATTATTATCTTCTGGTGTTGTTAGCAAGGTTGGTGGCATAATAGTAGCTTAGTCTACATTTTAGTATATATAAATCCCACATAAAAATATCAAATCCTGGGGCTGGTACCAGTGGCCAGCTCTGGTAGGGGTGTGTGGCCAATGCTGGAAACCCCAGGTCCCATTTTAGACCCATTTTGACCAAAATTCAAGACCCTATTTTAGACCATTACAGGTTTTTAAAAGATGAAAGTTTAGACTCAAATACATTTTCCTTAGGAGGCAACATTTTGGGGCAATTAATGGCAGTTATGATTTGGTAAAGGACAATGGACCACATTTTAGACCAAGCAAAATCGAAAATAATGCAAAGTGGACCCCATTTTACACTCTTCAGCTCAAAAAAACAGATCCAATGTTAGACCAAAGGGCTAGACAACGCACCTCAAAGGGCAGCACATATACCTTTACTCAAATAAGGGGAGTAGCCCCCCTCCCCCCCCCCCACCACCACCGTATCAAATCAGCTTACACCACTTTCCACTTTAAAGCTGCACTAGAATATATTTTGAAATTGTTTTGTTAAATACACCGACTTATTCATAAATACTCTGGTCACTATTGAATCATCTTTGAGTAAACTTTGTATAGCTGTACACATAACATGGTGTAATAAATCTAATCAAATTGATTTTTTAGGTCCGCACCCAAAAATCAGGATCCCAATGTGATCACGATTTCAATCTGTTACTGTACTACATACAGATAAAATAGACTTCTAATTAAAATGTATCATGTCATGATTGGTATTTTAATAATTTTCAATGACTACGTTGTTGGTTGTCTGATCGAAAAAAGAATACTTTTCTGTAGCAGCTAGTTTAGATTTAAGTCAACAGACAGGAGTTTTTTTCAGGCCATAAATGGAAAAATTTTGGGAAACAAGTTTTCCTTCCTTGTGAAAGACAAGTCAGTCAACTCAGAATGAATAGTTTTTATTTAAACACTGTTAGTATTTAGACTTGGTCAAAATGATGCCAGTTTTTTAAAGGCCCATTATTCAATGCCATGTGCTGGCATTTGTACTTATCTGTGCAGCTATGTAGATTACTATATAGGATAATTCCTTTGTTTAGGACCTTTTCCTATCATAATGCCAGAAGACTGTTTTCCTCACTTAAATTTTAATCTTAAGGCCTAAACAAACCCAATTATTTTACCCCCACCTAGCTGACTCTAAACTTTTTTTTACGTATTCGAGAAAAAAGTAATAAAATTGCAAAAAATTGTGAAGTCTCACGAGAAATAATGGATTCTGAAACTGATATCAACTTAGAAAGACAAAATAAAACTGTTCTTCCAATCTGTAATGGCTGTACATCTGATGAGAAGAAATAAACAACACTGGAAAACCTGAACTAGACACTCACACAGAAAAAAAAAAAAAAAAAAAAAAAAAAAAAAAAAAATCTACCTATTCTAAAATTGAGCGTAATCAGAACCACAAAATTTATTTTGTTAGGCCTAATCTGACCTATGCCTGTAAAAGTAGTCCATACTATCTGCATTCCACAGTCGGGTTACCTGGGTTACATACCACTTGTAATGGCTGGTATTGGTAAGTAGGTGAAATCTACCTGAGTTCCCCAGCTATGTCTACTGGTATTCACTACCAGGTTTTTTCATTAACTTAAGGATGTTAAGTATAAACTTGGTAAAATGCAGCTGAGTTCCTGAGTCACTCTAACAGAGTTTCTAATCAGTGTTCAATTAAGGGTGCTACCATAGACAATGGAAAGAAATTCTGCACTACACTAAGGTGGTATCAAGTAAAATCCACCAAAGTTTCTTAGTCCAAGGTTTCTTCACCTACATTGTAGTACATATGTACAACATATATGAAACTATGCAAGTTTTTTTTTCCAGACTCTTTTTTTTTATTAGGCCTTATGGCAGCATTGATCAGTTAGTAATAATCCACAAGCATGGGTAACAAACATTGGGGTTTAAGTACTTAAGTTTGGTGTAAATCATGTAATATACAAAATGTATCAGAAAGGGCAATTTAGGGAAACACCTATTATACAAATGGGTGTAATTTCTAATACCTAACTGTATTAACACAACTTAGGTGAAGTGCATGTACATCATATTTCATCTTTCTTTCTCCTTCAGTTATAAATTATGAATCAAATTATTAAGGAAAAAGTATGATTTAAATTTTGTGCAAAGGAAGTAGAAAATGAAACAATTCTATGATAATTTTTTGGTGGAATTGTGATCTCATCAAGTCTCAATGTTTTGATGTCGAAAAAATGGGTCGCAAAATTATAGAAAACCAAACATGTTTATTCAAATTGGAAGACCAATTCTCCTAATGGGGTGGTTTCATAAAACTATCTATATAACCACCTGGTATCTCTAACCTCTTTTATCTAATTGTTGCATTGAGGCTTGGAGTGCCTTAATATTTCCACTTGTTCTCTTACAGCTAATTCAGGTGAGAATGAGGTCATGACCTTTGACATGTGATGGCAGCCATCCTTCATAAAATGTGTCTAGGCAAAGATTTTAGTCACTTTTTATCAAATATTCTTTGTTATAATCAATCAAATGATATTATGTCATGACTTATGGATCTACTGAATAACTAAAATGGGAAAGTGACATGAACTTACGACATAATTGATTTCGATGGAAACACAATTTCAGGGTAGCACATGGTAGCCAAAATTTTTAACACATATTGGCAATGAAAATGTCCATGTCAAGCAAATGTACACATGCTTTATTTACATTGGCAACTTAGTGAAAAGCTAAAAATTATTTCTGGATTGAAATCTAAACTTCGGTTTGATTTTTGTAGTAAATCCTTAAAAGTTCAAGTAGGGGCAGTGTGTAACTTCATGGTTTTGCTACTCACTTTTGTATGAGTAATTTTTTTTTTTTTGCTAAGGGTGATAAATAGGTAAAATCAACAGAGGTTCCCGTATCATTTTACTGGGTTCCCATTACATGCAAAATTACTATATATTCTACGGGAAAAACTGGCCTTTTTTTTTCTACCTCTCTCCGTACGTTGCTGCTGTTACCGGGGTTTCCAGACCTTAGCAAGAACACTGTTAGTATAATGTAGAGTGATAGCAGTACCAATATTGACTTGAATCTTTTGACTAGTTTCACACCATAAGCAGGGCTTGTTGAACACTTTTTCAAGAAGTTAACAACTATTTGTTGAGTTAACAACAATTTGTCACTTTTTTATACTTATTTTTCTTTTAATTTAAGTTGAATCATGTCCAACAAGTGGTAGACCTCTCACCAGAAATTCAGATATGATACAAAAGTGACATTACGACATAATTTTTTTGGGGTACCTGTAAACTATAATCTCTCTTACTAAGTTTCTTTGTGCATATTAAATCACATATTTTCATTGTGTCAGCGAAGAGTATAGCTGTCCATCACAAAGACAGTCTGGACTCTATAACAGTGTTTCTGACTCAATGGGTGTAGGGCACAATTAACAACCAATCTGACAAGTACATAACATGCAAACTTTGACAAATTTGTATAAAACTAATTGAGTATTGAGAAAGGCAAATGATATTGACAAAGTCATTGTTAACACTTGTGTTACAAGTACTACAGGCTGTAATTAGCAGTTGGTGACAATAATTGTATCAGAATCAGAAGTGTTTCCTGGTAAGAAACACTGCCCTCTATAGGCAGAAGATGGCCAACTCTTCTAACTTTGTTTCTGTATCACAGTTTGGGACATTTGCAGTATGGTGGACCATAAGGATTTAAGATACAAATTAGGTTCAAGTTAGGGCCTCAAGTTATTCTTAATGCTAAACCTGACTCCCTAAATTGATAAAAAAAAGTGATATCATTTCATTGTTGGTACACAAATTTGAAGTCTTGCCATGGTACAAGATTAACTTTAAATAATTCTGAAAATTCATAAAAAATTCATAAAAATGATTTATAGACAATATCTCTTAAATACTTTTTTTCATTTAGTCATAAACTACTCATGCCATGTCGTGTCTGTGTCACTTCCGACAACTGCATTACAGTTGTTCCATGACAGCCTTGGTTGGGTTTTTTATCGCTAAAAAAACAGCCACTCACAAGAATTTAACAGCCATCAGATGGCAAAACAGTGAAGAGTGTCATTTTGATGTGATTTTCTGACCAAACCACACAGACATACTGCATCCATTACTAAATAGGAAACCTTCAATCACCAGTACATTCCTACCATCATAAATCACAGCGGTGTAAACATGGAAAAATCTCACTCTCTTTTAGACCTTTCACCCCTCTGAACTCCAGGTCTTTGGTATCTCCCTGTGTATTTCTATGCATAGGTTTCATCAATTTTATCTGAAAACAGGTGTGTTTTATTTTTTCCAACCTGATGAATGATACACAGTATTTCCGTTCCTTTAGTTACCTTCTTCTAGAATTCTTGCTACAGTTTGAAATACTTTGGCAGAGAAATCTGGCACAACTCAAGAGATCCAGTAACCCTGATTAAAAGCTTGGGAAACCCCAATAAATGTTACTTACTAGCTGGCCTTCATAAACACAAAGTCAGAAATAAAAGTAAGATTTTTTGTGGCAAAATTTGACACCCTTACTAACAAAGTGACAGGGCATAAAATATTGATAAAATTTACAGGAACCCTTTCTAAAAGTTTGGAACCTAGTTAAAAAAAGGTTTACTTATTTGCTTTTTTTCACAAACACAGAATTAGAAAGATTAGAGTAATGTTACAAACGGAAATATATACTCACAAAATATAAAGTCACGAAATGTTCAGAAGTGAATCCCACATTTATTTGCTCATTGCTTGTCAGCATCATAAGGGGTGTATTATTAAAGGTAACGTGTATTGCATCCTGGAATAAAGGCAGGGGAACGCCGATAAATGTATATTCCTTGTTGCCCTTAGTAAAAAGTAATGTTTTCCCACCCTACCTGTCATTTTATCGTGACTTCATGGTGATCAAGTTCTTAGTCATGTCAAAACTGTTACCGTCTGGTTGGACACTAAGGGTTTTACCATCTGGGGTCTTGACTGACAGGAAACCATTATTATCCAATCCAAGGACTGTGACCTCTTGACCTGCCTCACTCTCCAAGCGAACTTTGACCTCACTGCAAGAAATAGTAGCACACAATTCAGTTTTTGTCATACTGTTCACATTTAGATAATGGTCGCAAATGAAGCAAAAATGCAGGCCACCCAAATTGTAGAAATGACCCCCCAAACGTACTTTGTGTTAAAACCTTTAGATTTGAAATGGTGTTAAAAATCTGTCCTATTGCTTAGAGGCAATTGTAAATAGACAACCATAAATGGGGAATTATGGCAGCGAAATTCATAACTTTGATAAATGTGGTGTTACAGTAACTGAATATGATACTAAATTCAAGTTCCTACGGGAACACATTTAAGAGCTTTACTTAAAAGTCATATTCTGGTTTCTTGTATTAATTTGCTCTTTTATACAGTTGAAGGGTAGACTTTTCTCGGCATAATACTTCACGAAACTTTCTCCATGCATTTGTACACTGTGGTAGGATATTTTGACAACTGAAGTTTCCATATTAGGCAAAGACACAGTTGAACCCAGGCTGAACAGTATAATTTTAACATCAACTTAATAACACAAATGAGGGGTGATACGAGTTCAGATTTGGAAAATCATTTCACCATCCTATGATGGCGTCACAGTCCCTCTATCAGGACTGTGGATTGGTGAAAGATACCATGTCTTACTACACATACCCCTATACTCAGAAAGTGATGTAAACACTTTATTTCTGACCTGTGGAGCCATCTCTTGTAGTATCTCGCAAGGAAAGGATCTTTGCCGTGTGTCATAAACTCATCAATGATTTGTTCCATGTGAGTTATAGTTCTTGCAATTTGTTCTTCTACTGTCAGCTTGGCTAGGTGAGTTCCATGGTCTTTGTTGTATTGCTGAATGATGTCATTAATACAGAGAGTAGGATTACTGTTGTCTACATTCACTCCACAACCTGTGTGTGTGAAATGAAAAACGTTATTGGTAATAGAAGAAAGTGATCAGGACTAGACTGAGAAGGGAAACACTTCAAGTGTACAACCAGACTGATACTGGGGGTTGGGGGTTGGGGTGGGGGTGGGGGTGGGGAGTCCAAACCACAATTGTATTATACAGCTTTGGTCTTTTGTAAGCAATTAGACAGAAGCAAAAACTGACCTTGAAGTTTGAACATCAAGTTAATTAGAAAGTTTGTACTACAGAATATTATGGTGCAGGTACTTTCAGACACTAAACACACTCGTCTATCACTGGTTTTTCGCTTTCAATTTTACAGAAGGGGGAAATCTGGTAAGGTTGGCATAGTTCGCCATACATTCTACTGCAATCTGGGTAGCTTAGGTGGATTTTATATACTAACTGGGTATGGTCTTAACAAATCACTATATGTGCTACTGCTATGTACTAAGCTTCTATGGTAGAAGATCTTTTAGATCTTTCCATGTGTAATTTAACTATTTATAATAACTTTCAATATGTCATTCTATTCCGTAACATTTAGATATACAGCCAGGTGATGACCTGCTACATATCTTGCCTTGATATCCTATATGAAGAATATTGATTTGAAACATCGGATTGCATTTATTGATTGGGATTGTTTCACTCGTTCCTTCAGCTTCTATGGTACATGGGAAATTATAGTATTTGATTCCAAAATCCACTAAAATTAGTACAATGTGTAAAATATCGTTCTTGTTGGTTATTTGTTTTATATAGCAATTTCCCACTCTTAATTCTATATGCGGTTGAGAATCCATGAAAGGAATGGACCACTGAACTCAAATTTATTGATAATAAGTCAATTATGCCATCAAATTAACTTTATATTTTGTAAAATACAAGAGTTCTATCAGTGGTAGACGTGATTCAATGTGTTTTAGCAGCAGAACAATATTAAAATATGAAACCAAAAAAATAATAACAAAACTTGATAAAGTTACAGATGGTGCCCCTGTAAAATGTCAAATAACCCTAAAATTACATCAAGTTATAGATGGTACTGCTGTAAAATGTAAACAAAAAGACCCAAACTCGATAAATGTACAGATGGTACCATTGTAAAATGTAAAACAACCCTATAACTCCATCAAGTTACTGGATGGTACCACAGTGTAAAACATAAACTATCGATAACTTCCCAAGCTCAGTAAAGTTACAGATGGTACCCATGTAAAACATCAAATAACCCCAAAATTCCATCAAGTTACCGATGGTACCCCTGTAAAACATACTCACAACATAATAATGTACTTGCCTATAACTGCTGTGAATTCACCTATAAAGAAACTACTATTGACCAGAACACCACCAAGTTTTAGATCACTGCCGTAGTAAATATCATTCGGCCATTTCAACCTCAGATCAATATCCTGGAGAGAAACAAATTAATTAATTAATTAATCAAATTAAGATTAATCTTTTAATGACATAATTACATGCAGAGACATACCAGAGATTAAAAATAATATTAATGATGGCAATAATTTTGGAAATTGCATTGTGTATTACAAATAAGCAAAGATTTAATTTACTTTTCATTACTGAATGGTGAATCCACTGATACAAAATTCAATATTGGGATAAAATTCATGCCGTGCAAATTTGGCATATTTGGGTAAATCAGTAAAGTTACAACGGTTTTAAAAAAAAATAACTGTTTGGTTCCAGTCACCTGACCCCACCTAGTTTTTCACTGCTGGCCCTAAACTTTTTTTTACGTATTTGAGAAAAAAATAACAAAATCGTAAAAAATGGGGAGGCTCACCAGAAAATATCACGGGTTATAAGAATTGAAATTTATATTTAGGTATGTCAAACAGTAGTTTGGTAGAGTTATAGAAAAAAAGTAAGTTCAGAACATACAGTTGCAATTGTTTTATTTTCTAACTGATAATCAATATATTAACTTGACTACTTCTACAGCCACACTATGTCTGGCAAATATGTAATTGATTCTTTTGCAATAGAAGTTGTCTGAGTGAGTGAGTGAGTGAGTGAGTGTGTGTGTGTGTGTGTGTGTGTGTGTGTGTGTGTGTGTGTGTGTGTGTGTGTGTGAGTGTGTGTGTGAGTGTGTGTGTGTGTGTGTGTGTGTGTGTGTGTGTGTGTGTGTGTGTGTGTAAAAAATATCATGTTAAATACATGAGTTAAAACACCAAACAAATATTGTGTCAAATGTAAGAATGGTCCTATCATGATAATGACATTCATGGCTCCAATCCTGAGATTTGATCCTGGGTCTTTGCAATCCAGTGGACATACAAAAAAAATATCGATATCAGCTTTTTCATACATTATATAAGCTGTGACCTAAATTGAGCAGTGTCATGGAAAAAAACCTATTCACAAGAAGAGTATATCTGATTTCTTTGCAATACAGATTATATTTTACCAGCTAACACCTAATGAATACAATGAAGCTACAAATAACAAATATGACATCTGTCAATCATTTAATCCTATTACAGTATTAGCACACACAGAAAGAGAGCGCCCTCAAACACTGACCTTGTATCCAGGGAGAGAACACACTGCTTCGACCACAGCCAATGAGGCGATGTGTTGCAAGTATGGTAACCTTTGACCTAGTTCTGAATGTTGTGCCAAATGTACCAGAAGTGAAAACATGGCGCAGCCTGACGGACCTAGCCAGGCATTACCACCACGCCCTGAAATCAAGACATGCGATGTAATAAGCGATACGGTACGCTGCATAATACAAAAAAAAACACTTACAACACAAATCTACATTTTCATCTACTTATTCTCAGTCCTGTTAGTCTAGATGCTATCTGTGGCTATGAAGATCTCTTTCTCCTTGTCCAGTGGAATGTAAGTCTCTAGCGTCACAATCCGTTCCAAATTTTGAAATTACCACTTACAGTTGTGTAACTCCAAAAAGAGCATTTTAATATAAACCTATGACATTATTGTGACCTTATTTATTTATTTATTTATTTATTTATTTATTTATTTATTTATTCAACACAAAACCAGCTATGGAAGCTGTTTTTAGGCAGACATACAAAATAGAATAACAGAATGTAGACAAATAAATAATGTGTGATTTACTTTCAGACAGTAAACACAATTTGCATATCAGACATGATTGCACTAAATTGAATATTAATGAGTAACTGTGCGACTGACATGACCAATTAGAAGTACCCTACATCAGTGTGTGTGATACAGATTGATAACTTTGATTAATGTGTGTGGTCTAGCTAGATGTTCCATAGATTACATGCATTTAAAAAGAAGCGAAAAACGAAATTTTCGTAGCCACAGATAGTAAGTAGCTCAGACTACATTACTGCAAAAAAAATTTCAGAGATATTGAGGCCTGGAAACTCTTAACTACACATGAATATAGCATTAAAATCACATTAACATCTGGTTTTATGGATAAATATTGACATTGCATATTCCAATATTTTCTTTCATGAAAATATTAAGCCTATGTAAAAAGTAGAATTATGCTGGCACTCAGCCAGCTTTTCCTCAACACATGTTGAAGTCATGACGACAGTACAAAAGATTAAAAGGGGAACATCACTCCAGGAATAAACCATTTTTCATCTGGCGGCAGATCTCACGTGATCACGCGTGAGCCATTGCATCTATAGCAACCATGTGAGTGGTCAAGCTGAAAGTGTCAAACGCTTTAAGCAACACTTTTCTCAACCTAATCGCACACTTGGCCACGGTGAAAGCTTGACCACGATCACGTTTGACAACCGTTGTTGCGAGGCATTTTTGCATATCTCGTAAGTTCTTCAATGAGACGTAAAAGCCCTAATAAAAGATATTTCATAAACTTTGTGTTCTGGAGATTCATTTCATGATTTTCACATCACACCAACTTAGCGCGATTTAAAGCAAATACTTAATGTGAAGTGAAATCACAAAATTAATCTCAAAACATAGACAGTGAAGGGGTGTCAAAAACCCAAAGTTTATGAAAATACCTTTATCTCCTGGAGTGACGTCTCCCTTTCAGGTGCCATATAAATGATATCAGAATAATTGACATATCAAATTTTTAATTTTATGCATAATTATTGAAATATATAAAAATTTTCCCTTTAAAAATGTGATATTCCAGTACAAGTAAGTGGAATTGCATCACTTGTGCCTGATGCATGCTGGGACTGTGTTGAGTAAAACGAAGTAATTTTAGTGTTGACCACTTGGTGGCGCACTTCAGTGAAATTGAATTGCAACATTCTATATATGTATCACTACAAATTTCCAATCCTTCATTTCAGGTAATAATTTCTAATTCCATTCCAGATTACAAATTATTCACTTTGTTCTTTTTTCTCTGATGTTAAAATCTATAAAATGAGAGAGAGATACAGACAATATCTTACCTTTGCCAGCTGTCATAGCTGATGCAATAGAAACCAGACCAAGATGTTTTGATACGCTGTGTTGTAGACTATAGAGAAAAGATCAAATCTATAAATTTGAATTCAATCATTCATCAGCTAATTTCTTTTGACAAAACATTGTAGTTCTAAGTTAAAATATCACGGCATGCAACTTAACTGTCCATCACACGAGATTATATTTAAAGTTCTCAGAACAAAAAGTTCACTGCTCTATTTTTAATTCACTAACATTAACTAATATGACAGTACCCCATGACGAGTGCATGCAAGTGTCGCATACTCGGGGTATTTTGCACGAGTGCTTGCAGTGTTATCTGTGGTAGTACTTTCACAAGTTGTAGCGAGTGAAAGTGCAGCAGAAAACACTGCAAGTGCAGCATGAGTGCAAATATCCCAAGTACCCACATACTGGCACTCACATGGCATGGGGTTCTTTTATTATTACATATGTTCATCCAAAACAACAAATTTCCATAAAAATGTCACAGTCACTAGGCAATCACACACTTTTGTGTACAATGAACTATCATTTGCATGCAGGTATACAATAATGTTTTCGGTATTGCACTGCATGAAGTGCAAATACCACTAGTATGCGCATGCACTGGTACAATAATCTCTGGTACGTTTGTAATAATTACTGGTACTACGACACTTTAGTGTAGATCCAAAGAGATATTTTCCAACAAAGACTGGCTGTAAAACTGCTGGGTCATGCAATGATCAAACAGGCAAGAAATCCTCCAATATTCCCAAAACATTGCACCTCCTGTGGCTAACAAAAACTTGGAAAAGACCATAATTTCTCACCTTTGAATGATAACCTGTGTAGTTGGTACGACCTGATTGTATAATACAATCTTTCCTAGTCTCTTGGTTTCCAAACTTTGCATGTATAACTTTGCGTCAAAACCACTCCCATGATGCAACACTTCATTGGTTACCACTGGCAACCTGTCTGGAGTTACTGTCTCATCATCCTTTGCAGTGGCAACAAAGTGGAGGTTGACATTTGACCCCTTCAACCATTGATTGCTGTCAAGTTTTTTAGATATCGACATCATCAGGTCTTTTTTCAGTTCCTATGGAAACAGTAAAACAGGTATGGAAATAGCTTTGTTAACATTTGGTAACCCTGGTAACAGGAGGGAGTTTGGTAAAACTTGCATATAATCCTTATGGCTTCACTGATAAGATAACACTATTGCAAGAAACCTGGGATTGAAACTAAGGGCTTTAACAAAAACACTGTCTTGCCTTCACTAACTTCAATATTGAAAATATGTGGTAAAAATTAGATGAGGATGGATTTCATCGGTTGTTATAGCAATGGTTACCATAGCAACAACCTACCTCAGCCTGACATATGAGATAACAAGGTGTCAAAGCTGGAAGTTGACCAGTACCACATTTCAAGCCGAGTGTGGTCAGTAAATCTCGACACACTTCGTGACGTATGAGATTAGACCGTTTGAGCCGTGTAAATGTTTCTGCATCAATAAGATTGTCATCACCTGCAACATCTTCTAAATGGACCTATATGCAAAAATATCAAATTGAGAATTAACAGATGTACATGTAATATATAGAGGAGATATCTGTTCAAGTAAATTATTACTGTCGAAAAAGTTCCATGTTTGGTGAAATATCTTTACAATTCGTGGGAGTATATAGTACAAGACATACCAAAGTATTTACAATTCTAATATACCAACTTTCATTACGATAACAATATTGCAAACATGCTCCAACGTCAACGCACAGACACAGAGGATCTGATGGTTCTATGATGGTATTGCAACATCAACTTCAAAATAACCTTCTTTATTTGGCTACATCAGCTTCTTAAATTACAAGATTGCCAAGTTTCTTACAAGGCAGTATCTCAAGTAAGTGGTGAGACACATAGAGCTTTCAATCTGACTTGGCCAATGATCAACTTCAAAATGACTGTTTACTAGTTACAACTGACCACTAGGTGGCGCTGTAATCAACATGTATTGCTAATGTTCCATGTACATGTACAGTACTTGTGATTTTTCTAACAACTGCATAGACTGACAGATTTGTGTTTGTTGGCGTTCCTGTCAATTATTCCAGAAAATATGTTGCATGATGTTTACTATGCCGATAATAAAAAGATTGCAATCGGTCATTTTTAAGTTAAAGGTGTGCCCACAGCGATGAATCTTTCATGTTTCAATCATAAACTATGCTGTTATGACAAACGAATAAAATCTACATAATATTTGAATAATTGAATATAATATACATATCATTTACATAAATTAACTGAATCTTACCTGAGACAGTACAGCTGTTCCTCCATTGTCTCCAATTCTGGCATAAACAAGAATGGGTGCCCCATGACATTCCCCTAACACTTCAAAACTATGACCTGCTACACCACACACATTATAACTACATTGCGTACAGAGAGCCGATAAATCTCTAGTAACAGTTCTATCTATAGACGTATAAGTTACGTCTTTCACTGCGCTAACAGTAGAATGTTTATGGATTTTAAGTCCGGCGTTAAAATTGCTGCATAGACTGATCAGCCTTCCTCCTCTGTACAGATACTTCATGATCAGTTCTTTAATGTTTTCTGTGATTTCATCTTGACCCGCAAGAAGTAGCAATGACGTGTTATCGATCCAGGGATGTTTCAGTAAAGTGTTTTTGTTAATACTGTAGACTGTGTAACAGTTCCTTTCAAGGCACATACTTAGCAGGGCTTTCAACTGCTCTGACTTTGTCTCATTATCGTCTGTGTATACGAGAACATTCGGTGGTTTCTGTTTCGCTTTCCCTAGCGCTTTTTCTGCATCCGTATCTGTTGTCGTCACAGTGACTGTTTCCATCATGGATACAGAGCTATCCTGGGGTGCATCTACAGGGATTTCAATGCCGAAAGATGACATCGAGTCCTGTGAACATTGCCTTGACGACAAAGCACTAGATAAGGGTGACGTTTCAATCGTCTTTTGTCGCTCTTCCATCATTTTGAGAAATACGGGCGAGTGGCGTCTGCGTAGATGTCGCGCTTGGGCAATGGACTGTGGTGACAGCGATGCTTCAGAAGATGTTGGGGATGGTGTCGAAGGGAAAGGAATACCACTGAATGATTTGGGTCTTCTCAGTGACAATTCCCTTGAAGAGCTGTTTGGAGATTTGGGCTTTCGTCGAGAGGATCCTAGCGTACAATGAGATCTCCGTGTTCCTGGTAGATACTCTAACAGTGTAAATGCATGACCTTCTATACCTACAGCTAAAAAAAATCAATGACAGGTGAAATGATTAGTTTAATACCGTATCTACACAGGTCTATAACTGGAGGAGACATTCTTTGCTAGGTACTCTGTATATTCTCAATCAATAATATTGAAATCCTGTTTTGATTTAGGTGTAGATGTACCATTTCAGAAACATATATGATAAACCTGAATACTAAAATATGCTTTGCACATCATAATGAATAAATATAATAATAATGGTACCATATTTCAAAATAAAAATCAGAAGTTGTTGCAAGGCACACCCCCAACCCCCAACTACAACTTGAAGATTATTAGAACTTCTCTCAAGAGAGGAATACCCACCCTCCACCCCCCTCGAAATCAAAGCAGGTTAAGCCTCCTCTCCAAGATACCCCTCCAAGAAGAGACATCCCTCCTACTACACCAATGTACACCACTACACCTGAGCTACATGTACGGCAAAAACATGGATTATCAATCTCCCTATAAGATGTATGGATGGAAGCATTCTCCATGATAATGTCACTTTGTGAAATCATACACCTTACACGAAAAGGGTCTTTGGTGAAACAGGCTACCTATCATGGAGTGATCATAAACAGCGCCATCTATCATGGAGTGAATAAGACTGACAGTTTGCAGTCGAAATCTCTCAGCTTATCAATTTTAGTATGTTATGTGTATTGGATAACATTTTAGTACCTATGGATGGTCAACGTTTTGGCATTACATTATAAAATAAACTTGAAACATATTACTAAAGGCAATGAATCAATACACGAGACTAAACTGTTTTGAATTAAAAGAATTAAGAAACAAAACTTGGTCTTCATGTACCATGATGTTATTTACAGAGCGATGTTCTGAGAACTTTCAGTGTAATGCCATGATATTTTAACTGAGAACTACAATGTTTTGTCAAAATCAACTCACACAACATCTGTTCAACAAGTAATCCATCATCCAATTGCAGGACTCCTTCTAAAAATGCCAGACCAATGGCACTAAAGTCATCAATCTTAGCTCTGACCACCAATCCGAATGGCTTTCCGGCTTTCCATGCGATGGGAATCGACAGCTCCGACAGCTTGACAGCCTTATTGGATGGAATATCCAATATTGTACGTTTTCCACGTTTGTCTTTCTTTGGTAGATGCGCCTCTATCAGGATAAGGGTGTGTTTGTTGTCTTGTTCGTAAAGTGGAGTGTCGTTGCCAATGAAGGATGTCCATTCTTCTTCTAGATTGACAGCTTGCTGTAAAAACAAATAAATACAAGTAACGTTAGTTAAAGGACCAGTTTGGATTGTAGGCTTCAAACTTAGGTTTGAAAAAACAGTTGTTTGGAAGGACTATAGAAAAAGTTGGTCCACAGTAAAAGAATGGTCCTATATCTGATGTGAGAATACGGCTTGATTGTCTTACGACACTGGTAATCCAACCTTCGGTTTACTAAGATAGACGTAAACTAAATCTATCGCTCTTCATTTTGGTAGATTACACAAGTGGGTAATAACGGTTCCTCTGTTGTGTGATTCTAATCACCCCTGTGGTCAACATAGTGTAAACATTGGAAGTCCCAAAACAGCACTGCAAGGTACTCAATAAACTAGTTTTCAGAGACACCTCCCTACTTATTACTGTTGTATCAACATGTTGTGACAATAGTTTAGTTTGTGTTTATCTTAAAGAAAATCGAATGCTCAACAACCAGGGTAATATTTACCTCAGTCCTCTACATTTTTTTTAGTATTTCCTAAACCTTTGAATATATTCTGTTTGATCTCAATCCCTGAACAACAAATTGAAAACAATGACAACATTCCACAGAAATAGAGGTAAATTAAGTAATCAAGCAATATTCCCACATTAGATTGGGTCTCATATTTTCATTATGACGCAACTGATAAGGTAACACTAATGAGATAACCTGGTATTGCCATGGTATTGAGTTACTGTGATAACCCGGGGTTGAAACATACCCCTTTAAACCAAGGTAGCTGCAAGAGGAAAGCTTTTCCTCCAATTTGGAGAAAATTCATTATCAAAATTTCACAATAGCATGCAAATGAAATGCTAGCAACTAATTCTATATTTGTCATCAAATTGAAAGTCGGATTGAATTTAGGAGTGAAATACAGTTGTCTTGCAGTTCTATCACAATGTGTGACACACATGCACACACTGTCACACACACTCACAACACACACACATACATACACACACATACACTGTCATACACATGCACGAATGCATGATGTGCACACAAACATACATACACATGCAAACACATACACACACAAACACACATGCATGAATGCGTGTGTAGATGCAAACAAACACACACATATACATACATACATACACATACACATGCAAACAAACACACACACATACATACATACATACATACATACATACATACACATACACATGCAAACAAACAAACACACACACACACACATACATACATACATACATACATACATACATACATACATACATACATACATACATACATACATACATACACATACACATGCAAACAAACAAACAAACACACACACACACATACATACACACACACACACACACACACATACATACACACATACATACATACAGACAGACAGACAAACAATCACACATTACATTACATATTTTTTGGAGAGAGTGGCTGAAAAACTTTAAAACAAATAATTCAAGAGGATTTACAATGAACATATCATCAAAAATTATGCCTTAAATTCAAAACTGGAGGTTAAAAACCCATCGCATGAGAAATGAAACAAGATAGATGGCCACAGACATATCATATACCGGGGTACTATACTACTTGGTTCACTAACTATCTCAAGGCAAATAAATATTGACAGTTCCCTGGGTTGCCAATAGCAACAAAGACAGCTCACTGTGCCTAAAATACCAACTAGTGATTCAACCGATGATAATTGATATCAAAAACATTATAATTGACAGGATGACACACCACCTGGGTATACGCACGCCATGGTCAGTGTTACCATAGTAACCAACTAATAATTTAAATTGGTAATTTATATCAAAAACATTATTGAAAGGTTGAAACACAACATGGGTTACTACGGCCGTAATGTTACCATAGTAACCAACTAGTAATTTAAAGAGATGATAATTGATATCGATTAATGACATTATAATTGACAGATAATACCACATGACAGCTCTGGCCAAAATGTTACCATAGCAACAAGTCCTATGATGTTTGTAAAATCATCTTTTTTAACAACTCAGAGATGTTAATTTCAGTAATTCCTACTCAAAGAAAATTCTACCAAAATGTTACCAAATGAGAAATCCAGCCACACACACACACACACACACACACACACACACACACACACACACACACACACACACACACACACACACACACACACACACACACACACACACACACACACACACACACACACACACACACACACACACACACACACACACACACTGTTTAGCGACATGACCCAGATCTGACCTTTCTAGTGTGTTATTTTTGATTCATATCAAGAATTGCACAATATTATTTCGTTATACTTAATGACTAATCATACAAGTATGAATATTCATGAATTCTGGGTTCACAGTATCAAATGAAAAAATTTTACTCACAGACTGTGACACTGTCAGAGTCAAAAAAAATCAAAAAAATCTGGAAATGAATTCCGAATTTTTGCTTAAAATTTCATCAGCATTGCGATAACTTCCTATTGTAGTACATCCCCTAGGCGATACTGATGAGACAACACTGAAAATTTGGGATTTGCTGCACAAAATCTTTTGACTCTGAGTAGATATGTTCCTTTCATGCTTTTTTTTCATTACTAGTAGTAACTATGAGATCTGTGTCATAACAGAGAGACTGTGAGGCAAACCAAAATTTGAATTGATGATGTAATTTTTGGGTACATCCATTGTATTGACATTGTAGAGAAAATGTATGCATACACCTCTCAATGCTAATACAGAGAAGTATACTAACTGAAACACACAAACTGACATGTGTAACTAAGTTTATGTATGTAAGTAAGTAAGTAGGTGGGTAGGTAGGTAGGTAGGTAGGTGAGTGAGTGAGTAAGTATATAAGTAAGTAAGTAAGTAGGTGGGTAGGTAGGTAGGTAGGTAGGTGAGTAAGTATGTAAGTAAGTAAGTAAGTAAGTAGGTAGGTAGGTAGGTAGGTAGGTAGGTAGGTAGGTAGGTAGGTAAGTAAGTAAGTAAGTATGTAAGTAAGTAAGTAAGTAAGTAAGTACTAAGTACATAGGTAGGTAGGTAGGAAGGTAGGAAAATACGTAGGTAGGTAGGTAGGTAAGTACAAATACCATATGTATGTATGTATGTATGTATGTATGTAAATATATTATAAGTAGGTAAGTAAGTCAGTAAGTAGTAAGTATGTAGGTAAGTAAGGTAGTAAGTTAGTAAGGAGATAAAGTTTAAAGTTTATTTATTTTCTGAAGCGCCTTTTCTATATATTAATATTGAAAGTGCTGTACATTATACATTGTAACTAAGTAAAGTAAGTAAGTTTTGTTTATTATAGTGACACGTGATATATACAATTTCAAATAGCCACTGAAAAAGAATAAATGTCAACCATTCCATTGAAGTCACTATGAAATTAAATAAAATGTGTAAAGAAACGTTTAAAATCTTGAAAGACTACAATCACAACAAATATAATAGTAACAGTGTGATACGCGATGGCGATTACAGAAATACAATACAGGATATTGAGTGTCATGTGAGCATTAAAAAATTGAAATCAAAATAGTGTGTTTCAACTTTGCCCATGTTTAAGTCATCAATTATGGTTGGTGGTGATAAGTATAATCTTGAAATTCAACCCATACTAGCCAATAAGACTGGCTAAGTTAATCAAAGCTGAGCATAAAAATAATCTCATATATATATATATTGTATAAATAACTATTCATCAAAATTTGGATCAAATAAAGTTGAAATTTACAACTAGCAAATATACAGAAAAAAAAGTAACTTTCACATGTGTTGATAGAAACTACATGCAGGGGGATGAAATGCAATGAACGAAATCTGCAGAACAGGTGAAAACGATTACACAAGAATATCTACTCTAGTCAGCAAATTGATCATACCTTAAGAGTTACTCATTGATTCTGGTCGAATTACTTGAAAATAAGAAGGTACTAAAAACAGAATCAGCTGTTCCTAATTTCTCCTTTTCATACCACAAATAGTTGAGTTGAGTATAAGAATTTATATGAACAGGGTTTAGATTTCACAATTTGGACCTTCATATTGTGAATAGTACTAAAGTTAAATCAACTGTTCAGTTTTTTTTAGAAAAAGGTTAAAGTTCAAACTATATAATGTACTTGTTAAAGTCTCAATATCTGCTTGGTTCAATTTATTTAACTAATTTCAAACACAGTGAATCCATTTATTTAGACTTACTGTGTCACAGTGTGAACCTTTGATTTCGTTTCTAAAATTATGCTATAAATGAGATGAAATATGTTTTGTGCCAAAACAAATCAGCGTGTAATGGAATCACTTTCACTGGTAGATACTGAGTAATTGCATGTGGAAAGGCAGATTTATTTAAAGTGGGTATTTATTTTAGATTTTTAAAATTCATAAACCAATTTTATCACGGAGTCCTAAAAATCAAAGTGAAACAACATAGATCGAGTCTGTGTTTGTAACTCAAATACAATTCATTGCAAAAAAGCTAACAAATATGTACATGTAAAAATGTTTATTATTATACAATAACAAACATTTTACACATTTATCAGTCTTTTGAAATTCATTGAATTACAAACACAGACTTAGTCTATGTCGTTTCACATTGATTTTTCAAGTAGGAAGCCATGATAAAATTGTTTTATAAAGAAAAAATCCAAAATAAATACCAAATCCTCATCCATACATGTACATGTATGGCTACTATTATCAAGATAGGGGTGAATCAGGTTATTGACTTACAAAAATAAATGGAATTTCAGTTACAAAGCTGAAACTATTTTTATAATAGAAATATTATCTTTGGTGGCAAGCTTGCAGACTGTTTACAAATTTGTATCATTGGGTGATAATATATGCATTTGAAATTTCATTTCCAGAACTGACAGTGACACTGTTTTTATGACAGAAACATTATCTATGCTGGCAAATGTGCAGACTGTTTTACGAAATATTATCGATGGGTGATAATATATAATATGAATTTGAAATTACAGTTTCAGAACTGACACTGTTTTTATGACAGAAATGTTATCTATGGTGGCAAATGTGCAGACTGTTTTACGAAATTTTATCGATGGGTGATAATATATAATATGAATTTGAAATTGCAGTTTCAGAACTGACACTGTTTTTATGACAGAAATGTATATCTATGGTGGCAAACTTGATGCAGACATGCTGGCACCAATTTTTGGATGGTAGCACAGTCATCCATTTCATTTACACAAAATGTTGTAAAAAACTATTTATTCAGTCGTATCATCTTATTTATATGTAGCATGTGCAGTTTATTGGTTCCTGCATGGTTGTATCAAACACAGTGAACACTCACATGAAATGGGCTGTATCTCAAAGAACAAAATTTGCAGAAGATTAAATATACGTCAATAGTTAGATCTACTGTAGTATAGCTGTAATAGTTTTTCACATTCTATGATATAGTCACTAATGTATGTATTCCTACTTAGCTTGACTCCTTACACTGTGATTGAACTTTATGTACATACCACATGGTACACTCATAGTCACTGATATTAGTCTGTTGTAAAAATAATATCAACTCCATACCTTAAATTCAAAACTGTCAACTGGAATAACACTGATTAGATAATGGGATGTGCCATCCAAGTACTCTTTAACAATTTATTCTCAAAAGGGCTGAGCAACCTCTTAGAAATTACAAGAGGGTTTTTAGAACCATTCTTGCTTATTATAATGTGTTGAGATGGAATGGGGAAGGAGGTTTGGTAAGGCTGGGGAGGACAATAGCACAAGTATATATTATTGTACACTTATTGACAAGCAAAGATTTCAAATGAATTCTATAATTTTCCATGAAGTTTGTTGGTTGATTTTTTTCAGACAAAAACACCCAAACAATTTGAAATTGTATGTTTGAAATTGATTACTCCACAGGAGGAGGGGGTACTGTCCAATTTTTCTGACAGGATGTTCTGCCCTAGTACAAAATAACTGCCTATGTATAATCCTAAAAAAGACCCATTGTTAGTGATTTCCAGCCACAATCATCCGGTCAATTAACTTTACTCTGATGCTGTGAAGGTATTTCTAAACCATACAAATGTTTCCCATGTTGTTGACCTCATGATTAGGAATTTTCAGATGAAAAGTCAACCGAAGTTTAGGAGATATTTTTTGGTAAAAAGATATTCATTTGGGTGTCATCTATGGTTGTAATTCCCCCTTCCCCTCCCCTCCCTCCCTACCCCCACCCCCGATTACTCCTCCTAGTGCATATATGCCATCAATAAGAGGGATTCACGAAAGCATACCAATGGCAATGGCTCATTTCTAACTAGAAATATTAATTAAGACAGCAGTAAAGTGGACCCCAGTTTAGACTCTTCCCCTTATTAGATCTTGGTACAGCTAAAAACAGAAAAAAAAATATGTAAAAACTAAAAAAGCTACAAACAGAAATTGTAAGTTCTGAAATCAATGCATTATGAAACATCATATGACATATATAGTTTTGAACTGTAAAATTGGCAAGACAACTGCCAAACATAAAATGAACAATTACTCGTTTTTACAGCAATGCATTTTAAATGTAATTTACTGCACCGATTTCATTAATAGCCGACACAAGGACTTAAATTGATATTAAAGAGAGAAAATAAAAAATGACACTTGGTGTGGATTACAAATACATAGGTATATGGCAGACATATGTTAAACTGTTAGAAAAAAACTTCACAGTATGTGTGTTCTGTTGTGTTTGATGGCCTCATGCCTATAAATCTGTCAGGGGTATTCTAAATATCTTGAGATGTGAACCACATGAGCTGATGGGGAAAATAAAAACATATATCATATATATACAGATGACCATGTACCTGGTAGGTCACTCACAAAATTAAATAACTGGAGTGCAGAGATATATATACACATATATAAGGATGGCCCTGTTTATTTATCTGTTTCTCATGACCCCGACTAACTGACCTGTTGTTTATGGAATCTGACCCCCTTTAAAAGATACGCCCTCTATGGCCATATCAGGAAACATTATAGAACCACTAATGATAAGATGGTGTGTATAAATATTAAACAAGCATGCATCTAGGACGATGTTGAAATCTTGGACTCTTAATTAAAGTGACCATATGGATGACAAATGGGTAATTAGTTTGGATTTTGCATTGATGGAAGAACTCTGTTTTTCTACTTGAAAAAAAATAATGTGACACACCATATAAAAAGTTCATGTTCACAACAATAAATTGCAGCAATTTAAAAATAGCACAGATAATTTGTTAGTGTACTTACAATTACAAACTTTTCACTCATTTTGTAGCTGTTGCACTTTACTCAGTCACAAATTTATACAGAATTAGTCTGTCACTTCACTTTATTTTGTCAAGTAGAAAAACACAGTAGAGTGTCTCTTTCATCAAATCAAAAATCAAAAATAAATACCCATTTATCATCCATATATGACCACTTAAATGAATCCAAAAGTTCATAGTACCCTTCCTTCTGACTTTTACTGTCATTTCTAAGACATCCAGACTGTTACAGCACAATTACCAACATGTACACGTATATCTATTTTTAAATTTTTTGTTTCATTTGACTAATCCATCAATCTGAAGTGTTATTATAAAAAATATTGAACCAGTTAGGGTCAACCTGATAGTTTCTGCACATGTTTATTTATATTTTCACAGAGGAACATATTTATCACATGAAATTAACCTAAACGTGCACAGTGTTTATTTTAAGAGTTACTACATTCATAGCCTACATTTGTATATATATGCTAGCTAGACTCACTGTAAGATATGTCATGTTGTTCAGCCCTTATCAGGATTCTTGGAGTGCCGGCTGATAGCATTTATACAACAATTTTATTATGGCTTCCTACTTGAAAAATCACTGTGAAACAACATATACCAAGTCCTTGCTTGTAACTCAATACATTTGCAAAAAGCTAAAAAAAAAAATATGTATGAACGCAACTTGGCATGTACCGGTAATGTCATTTCATCCATACCGTGAACCCTTATTTATTGAAATATATATAATAATAATAATAATGTTGGTTTCTATATAGGGCTTTCACACTTTGTGCTCAAAGCACTTTACAATTATTACCCCTGGCATGGATCTATACCAGCACAACGGCCTTTTATACGTCCTCAATTCCCAATTTACACATACTTTATGTAGTATAAATTTATGGTCTAACATAGATCAATAAAAAAAAATGTCATAATATCAAGACACACTTCTAGGTCAAGTCAACACTACACTGTGTACATTTCATTCTAATGAGAGCTAATAAATTAAAATGTCAGAGTTGATCACACCAAATGAAGTTACAACATGCTATCTGCTATTTTAAACAATCAATGTTGTTAAAATATACACCACTTCACTGTGATTATTATGTTATTTATATATATCGTACTGCCCTCAGGTTCAGATTCTTCTGTTTCCTTTTACATCAAGTAGATAACGGTTTAAACCCATAATTCCGAGGCTTAAAGGCAGCTGTAATATTGTTATCACATGAATGTGTATATATTTATATCTTGAGGGTGGGGGTGGTGGTTGACAACAGCCACTGTGAAGATACTCAAGTGTCTACAACTACTATAAGGTCATGTATACTGAATAGTGGGTCAATCTGTTGACAAAAGACTGAGATGTACAATTGAAAATTGCAGGTAAAATTTTTCAGAGTTGTGTTTGGAACAAAAGTTCAGTTGAATACTAGGGTTTACCAACACAGATGAATTTCCATTTGAAGATACTGTGATATATTTGCAAGGTAAAATCTACATGTTGAATATACTGTGATTTATTTGCAAGGTAAAATCTACATGTTGAATATACTGTGATCTATTTGCAAGGTAAAATCTACATGTTGAATATACTGTGATTTATTTACAAGGTAAAATCTACATGTGCACATTTGCCCAACAAAACCCAAAACTCTAACTGAAAATAGAATATGTAAAAATTGTAATACAATAGAAGATGAAGAACATAATTTGATACATTGCAAACTAGATATACAAAACAAACAGATAAATTATTTAGTGTAATTTATAATATCAAATCAGAATTCAATCGTACAGAAAAGAAAGAGGAATTTACATGTAAATTTATAATGCAATCAAAACAAAAAGATATTATAATTGCTCTCTCAGAGGTCGCTGGAGCTTTTTTTCTGATGTGTCCTTGGGACGCGTTCCTGCCAAAATTAGCATCAAAATCCTATTATGGTGCGTCTTTTCCAAATTTGCATACACACAGTCACTGCATGGCTTTCAGATGTACACTAAATACGTTACAAATGTAAATACATGTACATGTACATGGACACATCGTGTCATTCTCCCGTACACCGTATACAAGTACATAGTTTGCACTTCCAAAAGGAAAACATTTATACGCAAGAATATGCTATACAGTGGTTTAACTTCATCTTTCTAGACTTTCGATTTTCTAAGCCCCATTTCATTTGTCCCCTGTTTATGACGCGTCCCAAGTGACGCATACAATACATCCAAAAAAATGCGTCCCAAGTGTCAAATAGTGCGTCAAATACGCACAAATAACGCGTTAACGCGACCTGTCTCTGTATCCATATATATCTAAAGTCATGTAAAAATATAAAAATAGCTCTTTAATATCTTTATTACACTTATGAATCCAAATAGAATTGTCAATTCTCTATATGGTTGTAATGTAATAAACCTATATCTAATCTAAAAATAAATTTCAAAAAATAAAATTTTAAATCATCTTATTAATTAAAGTGGCACAAGCCGAATTCATATGTTTTCGGGGGGGAGGTTGTAATATTTACCACATAACAAAGGATACTCTCTGCATTCTTAACAATCAGTTGCATTGTTGCAATTGATTGAACTCAAACCTGGTATTAAGATAGTAGTGATACTAGTAAACGATTCAATGATGTAATTTTTCATACATATAAAAAACGTCTGAACAAATACCTTCAATGTAATTAGCATCTCAATGCCAGGAGATTTTTAAAAGGTATGCATAGATATCAATATTATATTAGAATGTTTTACGTTAGTATTTTCAACTGCATGACAAGTGAAATCTTTATTAACCTAGAGATTGTGCCACTTTAAACAAAAATCGAAAGTGAAAAAGTACTGTTAGAGGGTTTTTAAAGGAACTAGGGCATGACAACACTGATAACATGGTAAATCCAGATGTCCTCTTCTTTGTTATTGAGGAGGTTGATAATTTTTCAAAACTGTGTTTATCATTTTCCCCCCAATGTAATGAATCCAACCAAGTTAAATACTCACACATTTTGTTAAGTAAATTCCATTCAAAAATAAATTAATTTAACATATTATGCAGTAGTAATATTACATTTTGAATTACATATGCTATAATATAAATATACATGTGTCATTATTGACATTACAAGTAGGTGAATGGAAGAATACACATATCAATTGCATGAATATTATGGTGAAGAGCACTACCCATGTTTACATATTTACAAAAGACAAAAAATACAAAAATTGCCCTCCTGTCATATGTTACTGTCCTGCAAATGTCTTCTAAATCCCCCCCCCCTCTTTTTTTTTGGTGGGGGTGGGGGTGGGGGCATGTATAGTAGAATGCATGGCTACCTAATAATAGTAATAAAGAGAATTTACAATGTGTCTGTTCTCCAAACAGCTCAGACACAAAACTAGTACTAATAAAATGAGTTCTTTTTTGGGAGGGGGGGGGGGGGGGGAAGGACCTACAAATGTAACAGACCTCGAATGACTTCTGTCAAGTCTACCGACAACCATTCATTTATCACTTTCATTAATTCATCATAACATGTGCAAGTCAGGTTGTACATGTTGGATCAGAAATCTTGATGATACTTATAGTACCCAGGTCATGCTACACTCACTGTATGTAGAAAATGTACATTTTGTAAAATTTTGCTTCTGAGATGCTCAAAATGAGTCAAACATATACAGAATCATTGATATTTTTTCCCTTTTTCCTTAAAAGTAAGTTTACGATGGTATGATTATATTATTCCCCAATATCGTTGTCCCATTGAGCTGGTAAGTACTCCCGACATAAAGGATTTGCCATGACCTGTCTTTGGCTTAAGAAAGATTGACACCCCTGTAAGTTGTTCATGTACTATGTAGTACACAGCCGAGTCAACTGTGTCTCCCTAGCCTATAGAGTCAAGTTGTGTCGAAGGCGATAGTCAAAATCACCCACACGACTTGACTCTAGGCTAACTAGAATATAATCTATCTTTCGTCGAGTTTTGATCAAGAAGTCAGTCATTTGATGTAAATCAAATGATAATGTTGAGATTAACTCACCTTTGGTGTTACTGTCAACAACTGCTTAGATGGGAAATCACAAACCATTTCTTCCCTGATATCACCTTGACATGGTTCACATAGTACTGAATAATGATTGTGCATCAATCGTCTCCGGGATGCGATTGCTTTCGGCTTGCGAAATACCACGCTACATCTTGCTGCATGTGTTCTCACCAGGTTGATAATATGCATCTTCTGACTGTGACAGTGTCGATCAGAAACCCACATAAGATATGCATAGCAGATTGTAATGAACATGGTTTATATATTCACAGTTATGACGTAATCATGCGTTTATGAACAAGTCATGCTTTTTAAATTTCACACCAAAATGTCTGTGGCCTGTGGTTAGTTGCTAGGCTACGTTTGCAGGCCGGTTTTAAATCTCCATGGTAGTGATTATAACAGGAAAGCATACAGTTACATCCTCGGGTGGGTTTCCGTCACTGCAAAATAATAAGTCAGTTTGTGCGTGGATGGGTTCTATTTCTAGTAGCAAAACTCTAATTTCAAGACAACACGGCTCCAAATATTGGGGTGATGTGTTTTAATTAGGTCAAAAGACAGATGGGTGAAATACGTTACCATGAACCGCGCTAAAAATCTTACTTAGTATTTCACGGGTTTGCGAATAAGTTAGTAATAATCTAAATCAATGACGTAGACTTTGTGTAACATGTAGAGACAACAACAACAATCATGACATTTCGATGATTGAAATTAAAACGTCAAAACGGTGAACGAACACTCCTGCTGGTGAACTTTACAAACGATAACTTTTAGTATTTCACAACTCACAGTGAGTTCAATAACACAGGTTGCCTGTTATGGTGAAAAACACAGTTTGACATGCACATATCCAAGATGCAGTCTTCAAATTATTGGACAAATTACAAATAATCGCAAAAAGTTCCTGACGACTGCTTCCTCCGGGAGGTCGCCATTCTTCCTCCAACGACCTTTGACCGATCTTGCTCAAGCTCACCGTTTCAGCAACAGAGGGCGCACTATTAAAAAAGAGGTAAAATAAAAGAGTACGCATTTTCTTTGAATGTGTAGCTTCTTTTTATTATCCTTTGTTCAGGGAAGTATTTAACGTTTATATACGTCCCTGGTATGTTCGACATAGCGCCCCTCTATCGCGCATGTGGCACATATAAGTGATTATCATACGAATCCTGCTGCTACAAATGTATCAATCTCTATAATAGTAGATAGGAAATTATAGTCAGATGTTAGGGAGCCTTCAGTATTTACAAGGGGGAGGAGTCGGGGGGGGGGGTCACATTTTACAAACCTGTTCTTGGGGGAGGGTCATATTTTGTATTACAATGTTTGGGAGAGGGTCACAATTTACAATCCGTAGTTTTGTGATCAAATTGAAGATTCAATTATTGTAAATTGGTTTTGTGTGTTTTGAGATTTAAAAGTGAGATTAGCACTCAACATTTATTTTTACAAGTACTTTGCATGCCAAAATACAAAAATAAAAATATATGTAGTGTAAGAAGATTGTTTTATAAAAGCATTTTGTTGAGTGTACCATATATCACCTTTGATATCACTCACACTGTCCATGAATGTTGTTGTTAAAATACGATGATGATGATGGTGAAGGTGATATCAGTGATGATGATGATGATGATGGTGGTGGTGGTGGTGGTGGTGGTGGTGGTGGTGGTGGTGGTGGTGGTGGTGGTGGTGGTGGTGGTGGTGGTGGTGGTGGTGGTGGTGGTGGTGGTGGTGGTGGTGGTGGTGGTGGTGGTGGTGGTGGTGGTGGTGGTGGTGGTGATGATGATGATGATGATGATGATGATGATGATGATGATGATGATGATGATGATGATGATGATGATGATGATGATGATGATGATGATGATGATGATGATGATTTAGTTTTGAATGTCATAGAGAACACGGACAGTGATACATGTACTGACTCAAGTAGTACCAGTTAGTCAGATTAGAGTGACACTGATAATGCAATACTGAAGATGAACGTGATAACAATGATATCATGGAACCTTTACAAGTGACCAGATCAGGCAGAGTATATATGGACAACATGAAAAACACGTTTTAGATACTAACTAGATTATGTATGATTATACGAGAAATGTAGCTAGACAGTCTTTTACTGTTTGTCACTTTATATGTACACATATTGCTTTCTAATAGCTTGAGAGTCAAAATGATTTAATTTGTATGCATACATATTATGGGAATATTGATTAACGTTCAGTATATGCAATTGTCATGGGGAGGGTCATGTTTTACAAAATGGGGCAAAGGGGAGGGTCACTTTTTACAAATGGAGAATGGGGGGGGGGTCGTGTTTTATGTAACAGACCATGTGTGATTTCCTCCGGCCCTCCCCCTTATAAATGCTGAAGGTTCCCTTACCGTTATATTTATAACCCGTAGACAAGGAAAACAACAATCTATTAAACACTATATACGCCCATAGTGCTTTCACAGTCACAGGAACGAGCAGTTCTGTTTTATATTTATTGATTTTTTTGTCACACAAAAGGCTTTTATGCGTATCTATATATATAGTATGAATTATGAGTGAAATGGTTTTTTACTAGCTCTGGATGTATACGGGTTTAAACAGGTCTCCCCCCCCCACCCACAGCGTATCCACAGCTAGGTGTTTACGATTTAGGACGTACGATAACACCATACCAGCCACTTTATACCAGCTAAGACTCGTTTATTCAACAAGTTAAGCTTGTATGTGGCATTTGTAACGTCATCCGAAACCACATTGAAATCAAATGGGGTTTGGTGAAAAAGAAACAGAGTACTCTAACTTGAAATTCAACTAAAAGTGTTCAAATACAACGGCAGAGGTTTTAGATTTTGAAGGATGCAATTAAAAGACTATGAACTGCATGCGACGAATTCAAACCTTAGGAGAACACATGTATTAATCTAGCGCTGTGAAGAAGTTATAAGGAGCTTAGATATCTACTGTGGACTTACGGAGGGCGCTCAAATCCGTCAAAGGGTTAAACTGAGAAATCAAATTTAAAGGGGGAAAAGTATTTCTTGTCAGTTGAAAAGTTGAATGCCGATAAAAAGAAAACCGGCCGGGGTCAGTTTTTAATCTGCATGGTACACGTCTGATTGGTACGTAGGTAAGATCCTGTGTGTGCGAAAATGCGATTTTAATTTCATTTGTATGGGGAATTTAACCAAAATGTAGACGGTCTTCTGTTTGAGCAGATCGAAGAATCATTTCGAAAGGAGGGCTAGAAATGGAAAAGGATACGTCGTAGCTCGGCTGAGAAGTATGTCCAAAAAGTTTATAATTCCCAAAGGTTCTAATGGATTGACAGCATTTTGACTTTTTCTTTTGTCTTAGTGTTTGTCATCTAAACGCGCTTTAATTTGAGATGTCATAAACTGTCACCGTCTCAGCGACGTGGAACACACACACACACACACACACGCACGCACACGCACACACACACACACACACACACACACACACACACACACACACACTCTCTCTCTCTCTATCTGTCTCCCCCCCCCTCTCTCTCTCTCTCTCTCTCTCTCTCTCTCTCTCTCTCTCTCTCTCTCTCTCTCTCTCTCTCTCTCTCTCTCTCTCTCTCTCTCTCTCTCTCTCTCCTGTTCAAAAAGAGAAACAGATTTGGTAGCAATATCAGTTACAGCTATAAACAATGGATTGAAATGCTTTGCAATCACTTCCTCGCATGGATGCCGCTCTAGTTTCTATATTAATTTGCCTACCGACATTGTATGGGCTTTATTAAAGACTTTGTATTCAGATTCAGAATAATACTAACCCTTTTTAAAATGTTGCAACAGGTTAAAGGGGCGTGGTGTGGTACTTGTGTACATGTCACTGTGTCATTGTTTTTGTGATTTAAAAACAAACAAACAAAACAGGCAAACAAACAAACAAACAAGTTACGTATGTTTTATTACCTACTGACATATGTCTAAAGATCAGCAATTATAGATATTCCTACATTGTCATTGTAGGCTAGCTAGCCCATAGGGGCGTGTAAGATTTCTAAGATTGTTGTTATCCTGGTCTACAGACTAAATATAATAACCTTTTGACTATATATTCCTGCCTGTAATGAAAAATACCGCCAATGGCGTTGTAGCACAACTGTAGTTTTTAAAAATGTTTATCCATATGCTAGTCAATGCTAACAATAGGTGTTTATTTGCTGAATAACTATCCAGTTGCCTATCCAACCACGTTGCTATCTTTACGATAAATGCTATCATTTGGCTGTTGCTATGGGCGTGGTCATGTTGTTAGATATATTTGCATACATTTGTATATGTTTTTGTTCACTTGTGTATGAATTCCTGATATTGTCTTTGCAATATACGTGATCATTTGGCTGTTGCTATGGACGTGGTCTTGTTGCTAGGAAAATTTACATACATTTTTTGAATGTTTATTCAATTGTCTATTAAACCCTGTTGTTATCTTTGTGAAATACACCACCGTTTGGCTGTTGCTATGGGCGTGGTCATGGTTACTAGGGTATTTGCATACATTTTTTGAATGTTTATTCATCTGTCTTTCTATTCCTGTTGTTATCTTTGCAATATACATGATTATTTGGCTGTTGTTATGGGCGTGGTCTTGTTGCTATGCAAATTTACATACGTTTTTAGGATGTTTATTCAATTATCTATTAAACCCTGTTGTTATTTGACCAAAATATACTGCCATTTGGTTGTTGCTAAAGGGCGTGGTCATGGTCGCTAGGGCCAATTTTGTCAAAATGTTTTTAAGAAAATCTGCAGAATAACAGTTTCAGAAACATCTCGCCAAGTTTCAGACTAATTGACCAAGTACTTTTTGAGATATACTAGTAAGTTTTTGACCAAAAATGAACATTTTTACACCTAATTTGCATATCACTCATGGAATCATGGTATGCTTAATATTTCTTCGTCCATACATCCCTAGATACATTCCCATTAAATTGCAGCCCAATCTGCTCAGTAGTTTTAGAATTATAGATTTTTAACCAAAAAGACACATTTTTAGCCCTAATTTGCATATCACTGATGGAATCATCCCGTCATGAACAAATCTTACTTTACACCCCCTTAAGAATGTTCCCACCAAATTTCGCACCAATCTGCCCAGTAGTTTCTGAGTTTAAGTTTTTTGACCAAAAATCACATTTTTTGACCCAAATCACACACCTGTGATGCGATCATTTTGATTTGAACAATTTCCCAACTAGACACCCAAAGTAATGGACCCACCAAATATCGTGGCAATCGGTTCAGCGGTTTTTGACTTTAAGTTGTTTACACACACACACACACACACACACACACACCCACACACACACACAGACAGACAGACAGACGCCGGGCGATCCCTATAGCACTACTGAACAAGTTCAGTTGTGCTAAAAAACAAAAATATATCTACTAGTATAGAGATTGATACATTTGTAGCAGCAGGATTCGTACGATATACGAAGAAAACGGCAATCCAGGGCGACAATCCCGCCCTGTGAGCTAGCCTGAATTGTATAATGCGACATTTAGATACTAAAGCTGTTCCTCACACGTCTTTTTATACGTATACGTAGCGATTGGTCCCAACTCAAATTCAATATGCTACAAGTACCGCAAAAAAAACCCGTTAATTAGAAACAGACCATCTCTACCTACAAGAGTTCAAGGTGTTCATTTCTTATTATCAGACACAAAGTTCGTGAACTTTATGTACAGTTCACTGCACTATATATAGTGATTCATTGCAGTTCTTTTGTTCCGCCCGATGTGAACTAAAAATTTGTTGTGTGGAAATAACTCGAGGACACCTATATTTGTACAATATAGAGATCATTATATATTCATCACTAGTATAGCCCATCGCACCTGGTCTAACCAGGTGCAAGTACTCATTTACTGTGACAGTTTCAATAAATTTCACTGTATTCATGTCACAGTGATGTTTTTTCGCTATAATAAACTAGAATCCACATGAAATACTTTCTACTCGGTTACCAGTGTGTCTATATGTCTTACTATTTTAGTTTGCATGTAGACTGAATGAAGATGGGAATACAATTCGATTTCTTAGATAATACAAACTGAATCACAAATGTGCTGATTACAAACTAACCATGCAAACCATTCAACTTATTACACCTTCACACACATTACACATACACAGTGATAAATAAACTCTGAAAACACCATTTCAATAATTGTGATGTTTGTTTTTATTACAAATACACTATGGATGACAACTTGGAAACGACAAAGATGTGGTTTCCCCTTCTTGGTTCAGTGTACATACAATTAGAACATAGAAAATACAATGTCACCCTACTCTTTTATAAATTACTAATGTCAAAACAAATTCTTGTAACGAAAAGTGCTTCACTAAAAATATAACAATAACTTATGGACTTTTGTTAGGGAGAAACAAGCGAACTGTCAATCGTTTGGCAGACTGTTCTAAGCTTAGGGAATGATGTTATTGCTATGTGGGGCAAACGCTGGAGATCAGTTGACACACAACACCTATCATGGCATTAGGTAACCCTAACACCTAATGTGTACTGGTTAAATCATTCAACAGTTCTATTTTGGTTGATTTTCATAACGAATCAGGTGTTACAAATCAGGGACTTTGCTGCACTCAATCCCATATTTCGGTCTGTAAGATACATGTCCATCACCACCACCTGTGAGATGGTCAACGACATGTTTCTTGCAGTCTATTCTTGGGGGTTGTTGGTGTGAAAGCAGTTACCTTGCACTCCTCTTATACAGTCTGGGTTAAAACATGTCCAGTGTCAGCTGGGTCTGATTAAAATGTAACCAGGTCTGTTTGTAAGAAGAATGATGCTCAGTTTGACCCTGCTGAAGAATACAAGTTTTCCCTGGGTACTCCGGTTTCCTCCTGTTTCAACAACACTAGGGTGCTGTTCCCTGGCAACCACCCAACAAATTTCCGATTTTTTTGAATGAATGAATAAAGATTATTATTATTATTAAATCCATGCAACAGATCTTATTTGTGTCCACTAATCTTCAGCCTTGCCCAATAACTTATAAATTCTTGTGTTGGCAAAAAACAAACCCCTAAGGCTATTCCAAGACTCAACAGCCCTCCCACCTACATACATGTTCCTCTTCAAAATATTGATTTGTGTCCCCTACGAACTATAATCAGTAAACATATTTACATATCTTTTTAAGTCTGGCGTTAATTACAAAGCTATTAAAACAAAATTTGTAATTATGAAGTATGAGTACTCTAATTAACTTACAGTGTGAGAGACATCATGGGTAACACTGAAATAAAGCACTTTCTCTGTGTACTACAAATATTTATAGCATTCATATCAAGTGTAAAAATATACAGTTTATTTACAAGCCTAGCATTTGGCCTTTCTAATGTGGTCAATTAGCAAATGAAACAGTATAGTTTTACACTTGATATGGATGCTATAAACAATTGTGATACATACAGAAAATGCTTTAGTCTGTTGTTATGGGTTTGTAGACATATGAAATGAACGCAGTCAGCTGTTTTGATTCCATCTTTGGTGAAATAGACATAGACAGCAGATACATGAAATCAACACAATCGTCCAAAAAGCTACACTGTGACTCAACCCTTGTGATATAGACTTTGGTAGCACTGTTACTCCTTGCTTTGTCAAACAGACACAAAAAGTAACACACGTGAAATCAACACAACTATCCAAAAGCTACACTATGACTCCATCCTTTGTGATGACACAGACTTGTAACTGGTAGTGCACTGTTACTCTTTCCTTGGTGAAATAAACACATAACAGGCAGGTAGGTATTTGAACCTAACAATATCGCACATGAACTAAGTAATATGTTGCTATGCCATGCCCACCCTTATTGGTGATATTCATGTGTAGGACACAGGTACTTATATATTTGAAATCAAAACTACCAAAAGTGTCAGATACCATAATACAAGTACTTTGATGGTTCTCCATAAGTTAGATTTACATCAGCTCCCTACTTTCCCAACAGTTCCCTGGTGGCTTTCATCATAACATTTATATTGTCTGCAGCAGAACTATGACTGTAATAGATCATACTCTTCTTCTGTGTTGGTGAGGTTCTGAAACCACTGCAAAGACTTGAGTTGGAATAGTATACCAGATAACATGGTAGAAAGCCTTGTTTTGTATTCTGCATCTTTAAATATCAGGAATGACATTATTGGTGCTAGACAATCCAGACACAGACGGAGGTGGGCTTTGGATTTGTTATATCACAAGAGAACAGAGACTGAGTGGAGACCCACTATGTTCAAAAGCAGAGAGTTATGACAACTTCACGTCTCAGAAGTTGTGTGAAAAACTTTTGTTTTTGAATCATCATGACTCCAAAGTATACACTGAATTAAGTATACAGTAAAATGCAATGAACAAAATAATACTGTTTTCACAAAACATGAGCTCCTCATACATGCATATCTTAATAAACGAGAAGAGTAACATGTGAATTCACTAATTTTTAATAAAAACTTGAATGTTAAATGAGATACAATGTATTGGTTTCATTTACTTTCACTTATCAGTACAGAGTTGGCTTAGATCTGAAGAGTGGAAGTGACATGGCTTGGTTGGGGTTGGGAACTGCCTTTACAACCTGTAACACCAAAGTAAAGCATTTTCTGTATGTACCACAATGTTTATAACATCCACATCAAGTGTAAATGTATACCGTTTCATTTGCTAATTGACAACATTAGAAAGGCCACATGGCTAGGTTTGTAATAAACCAATTGAAACAATATACTTTTACACTTGATATGAATGTTATAAATGAGTGTAGCACATACAGAAAGTGCTTTACTTCAGTGTTACTTGTTGTAAATGTATACAATAACAGTGGAAACAGTTGACAACACTTTTACTGAAAGTTGCCAAACAACAAAGCAGCCAAGGAAGGCCAACACATGAGGTCTGCCGAAGTTCCGAGTGATTTTCATTATTTCATTTTAACATCCAAGTTTTTATCTAACATAGTAAATTTCCCTGTAAGATCCCAAACACTGCTTGACTAATTCTGCTTAGGAGAGTCTCTCTCTCTGTTGTTGGTTTTGTAATTTGTCTACTTTGCAGTACCAGTTGTGTGATATTGAAACAGTATGTATCATACACTATAAACAATGCGCAATGAAACTTTTTTGGTCCACTGGATGTTGACATCATCAAGTAAGCTCCAAAGGCTCACTGATGTGCTACAGGGGGTGTCTGTCTAGGCACTGCATATGGGGGTCCGAGGAATTGGTCAGCAATTCGTCCTGCCTCTCTGAGACCACTGAGGAGGGCTCCATGAACTGTAGCAGGATAGTTTCTTATTGTGTGTTCACCAGCGAAAAAGACCCTAGGTAGGTTATTGGGTTGGGGCATTGCTCCTGGTACAACTGGTGCTGGGGTAACTGGTATTGCTAGTAAGTCATAGTCATTGCCTGAGGAGCCTGCAGCAACATAGGAGTAAGACCCCCGGGACCAAGGATCTGCTCTCCACCGAGTAACAACAGTTTCTTTGGGCTGCAACGAATACAGAACTAAAATTGTATCTTTTGTATGACAATGAATGTACACATGGTTGGTTTACCTGTTTGATCAGGAAAATAGTTTTGGTGCCTAGAAAACAGATTTTGACAATTAACTAGATAGACAAGTATACATAATTTTACTGACATTATAGAATTAACAGGTTTTGGCCAATTTACTTTTCTAACTACATCCCCCATCTTCTCACCAAGCCATGTTGACCTCAGTGGCAGAGAATGTACAATGGTTTACCCTCCTTTTATCAAAGCAGACTATTTCAAAATTTAAGGTTAATGACTGTCTAGATATCGACAGAGGCATTAGGGTTAAAAATGCTGTCATCATAACAGGTTTTTTCCAGTAAATATCTGCAGGAAATCCCCAAAATGACTGAATTTGGTCAGGTTCTATAAGACTTCTATACAAGATTTCAAAGTTGAGTAAATTACAAAGGTGCTATTTTATCACTCAAAATCATATTTAAAGTTGATGGCAGTAATCAAATATAAGTATTCGAAAGATAGAAATATAATAAGTTTGACTAGGCTTTTCATCAAATTTTCACTGTTCACCTGAATACATGTACTTTACCTGTGGGACAGCATTATTGCCAAAGATTCCCTTGAGTACAGCTAACGTTCTACCAACGATGACATCATCGCTGACATTCTCCATGATCTGGGCAGCTTCTCCAGCCACCAGTGCTATGAGTACGGGAGCTCTGTACAGGTTCCAGAACAAGAACAATTCCCCTCTACTGGCTGTAGTACTGCCAACATGACCAAATAAATTAACAGTCTGATCCCAGAATATTCTATCAAAACATAAGACAACCTGGAAAGAAAGAACAAGCCTCAGTAAGTCATAACTGTTGATATATTTCACTGTTATGAATCTGGTAACAGGTAGGATAAAATCTCATGAAATTTCATTGTTCAAATATACATTACTTACTATATTTTGGAAGGGAATATATTATATTTACAAACGCCTGGAGAAGTTAAACTTTCACTATTAACAAAGACACTCGCATGACATAGCCAATGGTGTATTCACGATGAATCTAAAATGATTGCATTTATTATCATATAAAAAATTGAAGAGTAAACATGTTTATTAGATGGTCCAATTAAGATGATTATATGTATATCTATTGGGTTGGTACTACGTAAGTTGTGTTGCCTTTGCCAGCTGCACCAGTATACATCAAATGTAAACTGACAGTACAAACCAAATGATATAGGACATATTACAAAAACAAAGTAAGCATTCACTACTGCCACTAGAGGGCATGATTGCAAAGTCAATGTCAAGTTTTCTAAGACAAAGGAAACTTCTAATTTTGTCAATAGAGGGCACTTTTTACACACGAGGTTTATATCTGGATAATTTTAAATGAGGTTACAACTCACTTTGTTGAGATTGCCAAATCCTAATCTTTGTATGGCAGCCATCTTCCAATCAGGTAATGGTGGTACAAAAGTAACAGCTGGTGGTGACTGTTTCAAGACTCCTAGTGGTAACGTCACTAGGACAGCATCAGCTTTGTAAGTATAGTTACCACCCTGAGATTTAGTATTGGTAGTCACTACTTCAACACCTGCAAAGATAAACATAAATTTTCTTTCTTAAAGCATCCAGCTTCCACTTTTAGACTGACAGATCAGTCGTTGATGGCGCTGTCTAATCTCCCTTTCCGGCTGATAAGATCAGACTGTTGATATCATTACAGTATATTTCCACTTTAAAAAAAGATTGATATAGAGTGGCACAAGCAGAGTTTATCAGTTTTTTTACTCAAGTGAAAATACTGACATAAAAGCTGAGTTTTTCAGTTTTTACTCAAGTGAAAATACTCGCATGACACCTAGATTAAACTATTATAGTATAATATGATGAAAATCACAAACCCTGAAACAAAACGTTGCCTGGTTCAACAAAAATCTCACTAACATTGCCACAGGTTTTATCTGGCTATACCTGTGCTTTGATGTTGTAAACGTTCTCGTCTGGCTCGACAAAAAATCTAATTAATATTTCCACATGTTATCGTCTGGCACGACAAGAACTGAACTACAATTGATACAGTTTAGTCAATTGACTGTCTCAAAAATATCAAAGAACATGCCAAACCTTAGGTTTACCAGGCAGAGACATATGAATTTGGAGTTGATCTCCTAAGATAATGGTAGCCCACACAAAGAAAGTGTAACAATATCAGTAAAGATGTTTGTCTTGCCAGACGATTGACAAAATGCTGTTGGTAAGATTTTTGTCTAGACAGCCGATAGAATGTAGCTTTGTTAATGAGATTTTTGCCATTTTTTAATGTCGACACATGTCTTCTATGACATCTCATATTATCCTTAATCAAATCCCAAGATCTCTCTTTGAGATGATTCGATACCACGTTGGCATCCAGACTATCTATAACATTCCAATCATCTTCTGGCATTGTTAGAATAATTGACTGCATAGTAGTAAGGATATATCCTTGACATTTTTTCATACATACAAAAGATTACATCATTGAATCATTCTTATATCAGGTTTGTAGTCAGTCAATTTCAAGTAGTGGTTAAAAATGTAATTCAGTAAATAAAATACTGCAAGTATCTTTCAATATCATATATGCTCAGCTTGTGAACTTCCAATTTTATTTAAAACACCCTTTGAAGGATTGAAACACTGATACTAACTAATGGCTGACTTCTAAGTCAGTTAGACTTCGATAAGAGAGTTTGGCTCTGCTGAATTCCATCCATCCAAACTCATCCATGAAGGTCTCTCTCTTACTGAGCTCTAACCTATACTTTAAAGTAAGTGATGACATCAGACCTGAATCTAAGTCTTTCACAGTTGCTTTCTCACAAGGTCAAAAAAAAAAAGTTGTTTGGTTCCGGTAACCCGACCCAACCTAGATTTTTACTGCCACCCTAACCTTTTTTTAAGTAATTCAATTTTTAAAAAAAAAAAATTGAAAAGTTGCGTGAGAAATAGTGAGATTTGAAGACATCATTGCCTTGTGTAATCAAAAAAACATGGTGGAATACAGCTTATCACATGATGTCTTCTGTGAATAGTATAGAAAGTGTGATTATATTGATGAGAAATCTGTTGACCTCTGTAAATATGAAGAGAACATTTGAACAGATTCTCAAAGATAAAAAAAAAAAAATCCTACCTACCTACACACATTCCTTTGAAATTAGCGGTTATCAGAACCACACAATTTTTTCCCCCTAAAGGTATGCATATATAACATGTGTATATATCATATTATGACATATTTACAAACATATAAAATGAGTAAATAATGAAACCTTACCTGAATGGCTGTACCTGATTTGTCTTACAGCTGTGTAGAGTTTGATGTCTAGTCCCTCTGACAGTGCAACTGGTACACAAGAGTAACCATTACGAACTGTCAAATGATGTCCTGAGAATTCAAAATCATCGTCTTGGTCCCAATGTTTAAGTGACAGTGTTGATAGTGGTGTGGCGTTGGCAAACTCTAAATTAGCAAAGTGCCAGTCTAAGATTTGTCTATCTCTTGAAGACAGGTAAACATCGCTGTCGAGAAAGGACACAAAAAACACTTTACATCACATTATCAGAACTGATAGAGAATTTGCCAGTCAAGTTCTTCCTTTACACTTTTTTTTTTCAAACTAAGCACACCTGCACTTAAAGTGTGCAAAAGTTGTAGAAAACACAGTCCCTACACAAAGATCTATCACATGTACTCAAAAAAGAAACCCAAACAAGTGCATCTAAGAGACAGAATTAAGTGGTAAGTTGTTAGGGAATGATATGCTAGTTATATACCATTGCCCTACACTGGTCTAACCATACACTGTACGGCTGGGTACTTACTGTTTGCTTACACATATGGTTAAGGAACCCCTGAACACAAGTGGTCCATTATAATGCAAATCTCTCCCTCATTCCCATGCCAAACTTTTGATAACATATTGTTCTATACTGCTCACTTTCAAGGTCATTGTTTTGCTAGGGACAAGACAAACCACAGTGTACACGATACAAAGAACATATTTTGATTGTAATCTCACCTTGGTGGATTGTTTTCAAGTTCTGTAACTTTCTCTTCTGATTCTTTTAATTTTTCTTTATGTTCTTCATAGTCCTGTACACAGAAATTGGAATGAAAACACATTAATGTCAGTACTGATGGTGGGGATATTTGTTTCGTATTCCAATACACTTTCAGTTACTCTTACTCTTATTCCTTTGGACATATCAATAACATTTCAACAGGTTCAAGAACAATGAACAATGTTTGGGCACTGAAATTGAGTCTGTATGTGAAAGATTAATAAGTAATAATATATGGGGTGGGGGGGGGGGGGGCTTCAAGTTCAAGTGTTTGCACTATCTTGATAACAAGGTGATAAAATTGACATAACTGATATAACTCATTCCTGTAATCTCCCATACACACCACTAACAGTTTAAGTTTGTGTCTGCCTTAGGTTGTCCAAAACAACTGCACTGTCACTCTAACTCTCAATACCTGAAATAGAGCTTACAACTTACTTTGATTGCTTGCTGTAAATCTCTCTGTTTAGCTTTGACAACAAACTCTGATGTGATGTCTCTTGGTGTCTTCACTTCACTGGCTTCTTTGTATTGCTTTTGGAGCATTAAGATGCTGTCTTTCAGACCGACAAGCTGTAGAGATTGATCAAGGATTTACCAAACTTGTTATAACTTTGGTTGCAACAGAATATTTAAGAAATGGAACCCTGATACACTTGTACTATCTATCTCCTTCCACCAAAAATCACATACATGTACATCTGATGCCAATGAAAATTAGTATTCAGAAACTCATCATTGGAAATTCCAAATTCCACAATTTGACAACGTTGAAAATGTTTTCACAAAACAATACATGACGTACATATATATACAAATAACATATGTGAACAAATAATGTTGACATACACATATATATATATACATACATACACACACATTACATGTACATACACATATACATATGTAGACATACATACACACACATTACATGTACATACACATATACATATGTAGATATACATATATACACCCACACATACATACACTTTTACACACATACATAAACACACACACACACACAAACATACACATATACACACACAGGTACATACACATATACACAGGTACATACACATATACACATGTACATACACATATACACAGGTACATACACATATACACACATATACACAGGTACATACACATATACACATGTACATACATATATACACAGGTACATACACATATACACACATATACACAGGTACATACACATATACACATGTACATACACATATACACAGGTACATACACATATACACATGTACATACATATATACACAGGTACATACACATATACACAGGTACATACACATATACACATGTACATACACATATACACAGGTACATACACAGCCAGTTATGTATATCCAGAAAATGTGTGTGCGATGTATGACTTACTCTGGGTTCAGAGACTCGTCTTCTCCTTTATTTAAAAAGCTGGGTCTTCTTAATATTTATAAACTTCATAAACTTGGTATAGGAAATTTTATTTTTGATTTGTATAATAAGAACCTTCCTCATGATTTAAGCGATTATTTCCAGGAGATCGATCATAGCCGAGATACAAGATTTAAACTTAGGCGAAATTTGGCAATTCCGAAAATACGCACAGCTGCCGGTCAATTTTCCATCAGGTTTTCAGGCACAAAATTGTGGAACAGTTTGCCAACAGAAATGAAATGTCTCACATCAAAACATCTGTTCAGGAAAGCTTTTAAAGAGTATCTACTTGACGAAATTTAAACTAGTGAATATAATACATATTCTTGCATTGTTAGCTCGTTTTTGAAATTTTCTCCCATTATATTTTTTATTCTAGTTCTGTGTAGCCCTTATTGTTATTGATGCATATGAACTCTGAGGTGGAGCCAAACTTGATTAGCGAAAAGCTATTTTTTTGACTCCAAATTGCCAATCTGTTTATTTATTTCCTGTCATTTTGTAATTGTAACTTACTTTAAAAATTGGCAATAAAATGAATGAATGAATGAATGAATATACACAGGTACATACACATATACACAGGTACATACACATATACACAGGTACATACACATATACACAGGTACATACACATATACACAGGTACATACACATATACACAGGTACATACACATATATACACAGGTACATACACATATATACACATATACATACACATATACACATGTACATACACATATACACATATACATACACATATATACACAGGTACATACACATACATATACACATGTACATACACATATACACACACATACATATACACAGGTACATACACATACACACCGGTACATACACATACTGAAATAGACAGTATTAACATGTCCCTTGACCTACCTTGTTCTGAATGGTTTTCATTTCTTCTTGTAACTCAATAATTCTTCTAACATGTTTACATTTCTGTTCTTTCACCTGCTTTTCTTGAAGTCTGCAACAGAAAAAAACAAACAAATATTCATACATACAAACACACACAGATAAAAATGTGAGACTAACATGAGCCTAATGCTAGTCCAAAGATAGCTAAATATCTCTTGACCTGTACTAAAATATAAGCATTTGTGTTTACATTTGTACTTGAAAAACAAAAGATTACAGAGTTTGGCCACCAGAGTGCTATTTAGTCAGTAGCAAGATTTGGATTGGACGCAGGGTCAATGATAAGTTTTAGCTTCCTTTAACAAATGTCATCTCCAAGTATTTCACAGCTGAAGTCCAGTGAAACATTAAAAGATTGAGGCCTACTTACTTTATGACTAATTCCAATGCCTGGCCAAGAGACACTGGTTTTGTTTGCATGTAATTAAAGTCCATTTGATGTGAGAGAAATGATGTAGCTTCCAGTAACCTGTTAAATTCTCTCTCCACCATTTCATCTTTCTCCTTGGGTACCTGTAACATGACAACCGGTATGACATTCAGTGTATTCTCCAAGTCAATTGAACACACCATTGATTGATACACACACCAATTATGTATGAAACACCAATTAAGTCTTCTCTTATCCCTATTATCCTAACACAAAACATTCCCTCCTAAAGTGGTATTGGGCAATGTCTGTTGGATGGTTTATATATAAATAGTTTTTTTTTTTTTTTTAAATGAGGTGATTTGCAAGAAAACTCAGTTTTAGCAAAATGTTGTCTTTTACCAGAGGACATACTGACATGTTTGTATGTAGATTTTGTCAAAGAGCTGGTTTTCTAGACAGAGAGTCAGTAAGTATACCTTCACATTGTTCTTTTTTCTAATTTGAGAAAAGGTGGCAACCAGATTAAACCTATTAAAGGCATACTTCAGACGATGATTAAAACGGGAAAGTTGGTGTTTGGCAAAGCTACACAAAAAGTTGGTCCAGTACAAAAGAATGGTCGTATCTTATCCTTGTATGACTGCTGTGGTGAGATAACACTAAATTCAATTGCCCTGGGATTGAAACATAGCCATTTAAATTACAGTGTACCGGTACTTGGGAAAAATTGGGACATAGTATTTAGTGTGGGTGCCAGGTGTCTGGGATTCTCTGGGATTCTCTGAAATCTGAAATTTTAGAGAGACAAAAACTGTGGTAACTCAAAAGATGAACTCTGTCTGACGGGAACACTGGCTATGTCCTGTGTCACAAGCTGAAGTTTACATAACTTTGAGAAAAACGGCCAATATATTATGGGAGTGGATTAATTACATAGGGAATATGACAGGACTTGTTAGAGCTGACTAGGGAAGCATTAGGAATTGGGAATGTACAGTGGTATCAAGATACAGATCAGTGACTGAAAATAATAGGTACATTTTTGTATAATTGTCACCTTTGATTCTCATGGGGCTGAATGTAAAGAACTGAAATCCTGAAATAAACATGGTCCTAGACTAACACTGGTGATTGCCCGAAAGACTTACTACTATGAAAAAACCTTGAACTTTGGTATGTACTGATCTCATGGCTCTAATAATATCACTATCACACCATATATATATACAGGTAGTTATACATTATTACATAAACATACATGGCACATATGGCTGTTTTGTGTGTATCAATCATCAGTATGCAGAACTTGTTTCTGCGACAGAATTGTGTTATAAAGTTCATAGTTGAAAGGTTGAGAGAAATAGATGAGAAAGCTATATAAATAATGTACCCTTTACACCAAACACCCATTACTGTGTATAAGATAGATGGTAAATAGAGTGTGTTGTGATTGTGCTACACTTATTAAGAAATGTTCACTGCAGATTCAAGAACATCCTTGACAACTGATAAGCCACTTTAAAGTTGTAGATTTGTGTGTCTGTCACACCAACTTGTGATGGTGTGTGTGTGTGTGTGTGTAATAGGTATGTAAGTACATGTATGTATGTATGTATGTATGTATGTATGTATGTATGTATGTATGTATGTATGTATGTATGTATGTGTGTGTGTGTGTGTGTGTGTATGTATGTATGTATGTATGTATGTATGTATGTATGTGTGTATGTGTGTGTGTATGTATGTATGTATGTATGTATGTATGTGTGTGTGTGTGTGTGTGTGTGTGTGTGTGTGTGTGTGTGTGTGTGTTTGTGCATGATATTCTCCACACTGTGTTTATAGTAATTAACCAAATTTCTTGTGGCAGACACACAAAGCCTGCAACTTAATAACTGTGCACCATATGGTGTTCCTGAACCTATTGTAAATCAACAAAGAAAGTGTGCAAGCATTCAAACAATCTGCATAAAGGATCGTATGTGTAGACAAAATAACATAAAAAGAGTGAAATGATATAACACTAAAAGGGCAAAAATACTACAAAACATATACCAATTACATATGAAAATTATAAATACCATACCAAACTGTTATTTACTATCAACCACCACCAAGACTTTATGAAATGATTTGACTAAAATAGTCATTAAAAAAAATACTACTGCTGTTGCTGCTACTACTACTACTACTACTACTACTACTACTACTACTACTACTACTACTACTACTACTACTACTACTACTACTGCCACTACTACCACCACCACCACTATTACTATTACTACTACTACTACTACTACTACTACTACTACTACCACCACTACTACTACTACTACTACTACTACTACTACTACTACTACTACTACTACTACTACTACTACTACTAAAATCACACTACAGGCAAACTAAGATAGACACAAACTAAAACTATTGACTGTGTTAGGTTATGTTAAGGGATGAAAGCAGGCTGTTATGGAGATACAAAACTAGCAGTATAAACACTAAATATGGAGTTGAGTGTGTGACCACAGGAGGAAAACATGCTATCACAGACATCACTCTACTGTGAGTGTAATTACATCAATGTCAATGGAGAGCTTTCATATATCAACATGTTTTATTAGTGTCTATCTCAGTTTGCCTATAGCTTGATTTTGGTAATATTAAATTATACTAATACACTACATTTGATGACATCACTATTAATGACAACAGAGAAAAGATGAAAGTCAAGAACACAGACAACAAGAAAGTGTACAGTTTGCGTCTAGGTTTACAATATAAGGCCAAAAAAAAATAAAAATCTGGTTCTGGTCAGGGTAAACTTTCTAAAGTGGTGCGACGACGCGCGTTTTTTTTTTTTTTTTCCTAATTTTTTTTTTTTTTGGCAAATTAGTAAATACACATTTTTGACACTTTACATGCTCTCGGAAGATGTCATACAACTCTGGAAGTTGGCACTGTTGTATGGCAAGTTTTATACGATGCGGATCAATCATCCATCAGGGCATCACTAGTCACATTTACAAATTTATCTTATCGCCCAGTGATTTGCAGTTATAATCCCGATTTGCAGTTATAATCCCATCCAAGATAATGAGTCTTGCCTTGCAACCACTGTATAATGTCATTGTGCAACTTGCAACGTTAAATAACGAGAAATAGGTCTGTCCAACGGACGTAGAGGAGGCAGTGTTTTCTTTCGAGCACCGTCCATCATCAGTCTGATACGCAGTCTGTATACGGTACGATGTTTGACACGTCTTTCCAACTCATCGCAGATGGAAAGACGTGTCGAACATCGTAGCGCATACATCCAGAGCTAACTGCTTACGCTACAGGAAAATCTTTGTATTCAGAAGGCAGAACGAAACGATCACCAGAACTAAGAACACCTCGAAAGTCAGCTGAATTGATATCAACATTTCGATTGCTCACGACGTACTCAAACTTCTGACATTTTCGAAACATGTGAGCGGTTTACCACCTAGCACAGTGAACACACTATTTCCCGTGATTGCCATCAACCACGCTCATCGTACATATTACGTACACATATCGTACGGGGGATTATGGGTATGCAACAGTACTAGAAGAAAAGGGTACCCGTTACCAAATAGAAGTGCGCCATCACACGAGTTAAATTTTTTCCGCTAGCCTTGCATACAGTGTTGATCGACGGGGAATTGTAAATAAGGAACGGGAAAGCAAAAATTATCGGAAAAAAAGGATCGACGCGGGGGTATTCAGGGCACGCGCGCGCTGACCAGAACCAGACATATTTTTTTTTTTGGCCTAACATAGGAAACTTAAATGTCTTTTTGAACTTTTTTGCAATTCTCTTAAGAACTGAATATTCAATATTTGTTATCAAAGATTCTATTCCTTCCATTCAAAAGCGTTGCCTAGATAGAGCTCTTTAAAATACATTTATACGTATGTTTCACCAGCTGTACTACAACCCACTTTCCTAAATGAATAATCATGTTTCTAATACTGCAGAATATTTCACTGTTTCCTGCAAAATTGCGACATATCAGACCTAGGGATATTCAGAATATAGGAGAAGAAGGGTGGAACTATCAGATCATAAGGGGAACAAACTTTACAATGGCAGGCTGACTATGTCTAGCCGCTATTTTTTTATGCCTAGGGACCCAGACAAGTAGTTTTTACAATTTTTTTTTTACAAATCATGCGACCTTCCTATTAAAACCTAGCTTACAATATGCCTTCTGTACACTGGGTGAGGCATTCTGGGAAATTTGAGGCATTCTGGGAAACTAACAAAGTTAAGAGCTCATGATCTCTTTATAAAAGAACAGCCTAGATATTGTTCATCAAATCTATTTACTTCCTGTAATCTAAATGGTTCTATATTTGACTTCAATTCCAGTATAGAGTTTGTACATTTTGTATCTACATATACTTATGAACAAGACATGATTATTAGACAAACTTAGCACAAAGATGTTGTTTTGTTATGTGTGTGCATAGTAACTATCCAGCTGTCTAACATATATTTTTGAGAATACAGTGGAAAGTCCAGACAACATTACAATGAAATGATATGTATGTACATGTGAAAACACCATGAATATTAGTATTATTGAAATCTGGAAATAAAGATGATATTTGTTAGTATGAATATCTACAGATTTCTGTCATACGACTTATATATAAAATATACAGAAAGAGTGCCAGTGTTATATAATTGGAGTGTAATGTGAAAATATGTACATGATATAAAGTGGATACATACTAGAACACTTAGGCCACTCTTCAATGTTGTCCAACAGCAAGTTACAGGTATTAGATGAATAGAACAGCAGAAACAGCAATTTACATGAAATACAAACAACAACACAGTCATGTGATTATCAATCAATAAAGGTTAAAGTTCATTGGAGATATACTAAACAAGCAACGGGCAGGCCAATTAATAGTAGTAGTAGGTACATGGCAAACATTGCTTGAGAATGAAATGCAATGACCATAAACAACCAATGTTCTTAATTTAGGTACTATACATGTACTCAGATAGTGTGATACCTCACATACATATACAGGTACATTACATCATATTAGCTATGTTTTACACTCATGGAAGTTGATCCAGAGAAGCAGCAGTGTTCAATACTTGTGTACATGTACACTATGTTCCTACTCACAAGTGAATCTAGAAGAGAAGTACAAAGTAGCATCTAATACTTGTGTTGATAAAATGCTCTTGCTCTGTGTTCGTCTGTACATAACATCTGGTAACGTGGTATAATATAATGTACAATGTAACACTGATAACTAATTAAAAAATAGCAGTCACAAATATGGACCAGCGCAGAATAGTCAGGCAATTTCACAAATTTAGGCAGGAGTACCACTGCTACAAAATACTCCCCTTCATTTTCACATTGTCCATTTGAGCTGTATTAACACTGTCTCTAAAAGTTGTAACGCAAACATGGCTATGGACATATGGCACAGCACATCCTATAGCATGATTTTGATACTGAATTTGGCAAATAGTTTGATTTGAACAAGACAACATCCGTAGAACTTGTAAGCAAACATGTTCTGTATTTGTACTATAACGATGTACTTTCATTACTGACAGGGGTTACCTAAAACACCTTTACAAATGTTTGAGACAAAATCTTCTACTGATTTCCATTTACTACACTCAGAATTTGACCACAAAACTGACATCAAAAAAGTGGTAAAAATGTGTTGATTGTGATAGTAAGACAATTATTATCCAGGGCTTGGACTGAAAATCAATCTGATATGTTTCATTCTGAGATACAGTACATATTAAGAACATTGGTGTACATGTAGGAACATTTACTGTAGTAATTTAGTTCATGCAGTCGTTAAAATATGAATGACAGCAGGCCAAACACACAAACTCATTCACTTTTCCAAATTCTGAGTCAAAACTTGAGATATACAAGTTTTGTATTTCTGATAGTGTTGTTGCTTGCTTAGTATACATGACTTCAAACCAAGTTTCAGTGTTAAAACTTACAACTGTACATGTTTGATTATTCTGTAAGTTCTAAAACAAAAAGATGAAAAATTATATTTTCATGAACTGAAATAATAAATCTCAAATTACAAAATATGTGTAAATATTATATAATATAAATACTATATAGGAAACAAAATCTTAAGAGGTACTCAAAAAATATTCAAAAGTTACACAGTGACTATGCCTCTGTACATATACAAGAATACTAACAACAACAGCCTGACTACAGGTAAACTTTGTATACGCTATTACTCTGGTAATTGAGCCTTCAGTTTACAAAGATAGACACAAACTAAAATTTGATACAACAGTGATAAGCTACTGCATGGACGTTGATTTAATTATTATACTCTCAGAATAGGGAGGCATCCATAGAATTTTATTGATGGAGTTCCATAAACTTGCAGTGTACTGTTTTAGTACTTCCAATGTTTACACTATCTTGATCACAGGGTGATTAGAATCACACAAAAGAGGAACCGCTATCACCCACTCGTATAATTTACCACATCGAAGAACAGTAGATTTAGTTTGCGCCTAGTATCTTAGTAAACTGATGGCTGGATTACCAGAGTTGTAACATGTTTAAACATCACTATCTCACTCTGACTTTACATGTATACATTATAGATCACTCACTACCTCATCTTTCTTATCAGCAAAGTTACATAAACAGTAATCGATAACATGCAAACTAGCTAGAAATCTTAAAACATTATTACATACAGATGTACAGACATCACAAGTACTGGGTGTGAGTGGTCAGTGTTTTTGTTAAGGACAGTAAGTAGCTCAAGTCTAACTGACTTCCTCAAGTTTTTGTTGAGTTTTTGACACAAAATTGAGGGTACAAGGTATGGATTGGTTATGTCATGTGAGTTGTACCAGACATTTCAGATGATTGCCATACCTTACCAAAAACACTGGTGGTGTTTGGGTCATGGTGTTTGGGTCATTGGTTTATAGTACAATAGAAGATATGCAGTATCCAAGGGATACGTTCAGGGGAAAGTGGACAGTTTTGATACAAAGAAATATATCAGGTATAATCTATGAAGGAATAGGAAAACAAGACAAACAAAGCTCACCTCTAAATATCACAATACTGATATTTACATGTAAACTACTAATTTTCTACACTTTATCAAGCATCATAGCAGAAAAAACATTATGAAAATCATTTACACATAAAAATAGTTCTAGTAGTATAGGTTATACCATATGTGAACATGTGTTGCTCTTTAGACTTTAAGTATTCACCAAAACTCAAAACACTTAATTTCTTCCAAATGAAAAAATTGCATTTGTCAATATGTGCTTCAGACATTCTACGTGTATACACAGGAGAAGTAGTTACATTCATGGGAAATATACATTACATGTATATGAATGAACTTGTCATTAATCACAGTGTGGTTGATGATAGGTCTGAATAGGATACAGAATTAGAACTCCTGAGGTATTTCCAGCAGGATTAGATTCAGATTAGACTATAAAATACGTTGTGACGTTCCGCCCTCAGCGGCCTCCTCTCACCGGAGGGGTTGGCCGATGTGTGAGGGCGCCCCATCGCGGCGTACCTTACATTACAGACTAGATTCAGATCATCATTGTAAAATACTTTATACTCTGAGAAATGTCCATTTGTTTGGAGAATTTTGAGTGGAAAAGTGGAAAAATAGGTTACAGGATTATCTTGTACATGTATAAATAAGAGACATGAGATTAATTGCCTTACCGTGTTGCCATTACTTTCATACAGTGGACATTTTTGTTTTATCTTGTGTAGTTCCATGTTGACCTGTTTACTGATTATTGTCAATGGGTTGCCACCTGTTATCAAAACAACATATACTGTAGCAATTGCACAAGTAGTAACATAGGTATCAGTCTAACAGCTAGACCATTGGGCTTCTTTAGTTATTAAGTGACTGAATGTTGCATTGCACCAAAGGTGCTGAAACAGTTCACCAGAGGTATTGTCATCTCTGCTTTTGCTCAGCAACCTTCTGAGCGCAGATTTGAGGTCTTGTTACAAGACTACATCATGGATATCTGAAGTTTTATAATATTCTGGTTCTCCCTAAAGATGAAAGATTGTACAGTTTTGCCACCGGGGCACTTTTAAAGATTTTGGTCAGAAGTGTTGGCCAGAATTGTTCAGTGTAATGGGAAAGGAGTTTATCATCCTTTCCCAACATTTCATGATAAATTTTGATAACATTCTTAGACAACTGAAATAGGTATGTTTTTGCAAATGCATGAATTTCATTTAAACCCCACTTTTTTCCCACATTGGTACTACCACTGACAGACATTTGAAATACAAGTGCATACATGTAATGGAAAGTTTAACCTAGTAAGTTTCCTTAATCTGTTGTGCACATTAAAGTGCTACATTCTTTGTTTCAGTTTGTACGACAATTCCATTTCTATGATTCATCACTTTACATTAAATTCTTCTATTCACTCTTAATCAGTAATATAACAAGCAATCATCTTACCTAGTCCAGTGACAACCATAGCGCCAAGATCTGCAACATAGTTGTTTTTCCGGAATGTTGCTACTCTACCACCTACACGGTCCTACAAACCAAGTAACGACAACGTGTCAGTGGTCTTTACAACACACTCACTTTTTATACTTGTATACTTGTGTCTTTCAACTATTGTCAAACCAACTACACGTATCAAACATCTACTACCGCTACATGCACAAATACAAAATGTCAACATAAAGAGATTGTGGTATTAAATGTGATGTCATCAACAGCTGTTTTCCCCTAAACCATTGCAGGAAATGCTCAAAATTGTTGAACACATGTCAGGTGCAGTAGAGCTTGTTTATGAGACTTCAAAGTTTGGTAAGTATTGGTGGTACTATTCCATCACCCCAATTCATAATGTAATTTGATAGCAATAATCAATACAAAATAATGTACTAAAGGTAGAAATAAGACTGACTGGACTCTTCCTTTAATGAGTGTTTCTGGTTTGTATGTTGCACACAGTGTATAGAATATGTGTCTAAATGTTGATATACATGTAACATGGTAAGTGTATATGGCATACAATATCTTTCATATACATGTACTATGTAGAGTGTCAGTGATAGTTTTCACAACTTGTGACATTTGCATAATCTTGTTAGTTGTATATTCCTTGACAACAAATGAAAATAATTGTCTTTGACAATCAGACCTCTCTACTTTTCAACATCAATTCCTATGGAAACTTAGGTTAAAATAATACAACATCTGTGAACAACTTGTTTAACTTACTCTTGCTTCTAGTACTGTGACATCCATACCAAATGTTTGGAGTTGTCTGGCAGCAGCAAGGCCTGATATCCCTGCTCCTATCACAAGCACCTTGCCAAACTTCTTAGCTGGGGATCAAGACATACAGCATAGAAAACGTGATGAGAGGTTAACAAAAATTTTGTGCTGTAAATATATCTAACAAACTGTTCCCATATTATATTTTGCTTGGACAGAATTAATCAGGAAAGCATCAACCTTTCACATTATAATCTCACACAGTATTCAGTGGCCATTTACAATTCTAAAATCTAACATCATTTTGAGTTTACTTTAAAAATTTGCATGGCGTCCCATCAGGGTTTTTTCCCTTTGATTTTAACTAAAGAATGCTTTGGCATTTTCTTTAAATAAGTACAACATGTAACTAAACACCAAAGTTTTTAAAACTTTTAATTCTACTCTATATACCTTGTTACATCAGAATATTTGAAGAAAAAAGTTAAGATCATAAAGAACCAGAGAAATAGTTGCTCACATACATAGGATTTAAATACTAAAACTGTGTATTACCTGGAAGGGGCTTTAACCTTTTGTGTACACCAAAACTGATGTAACCATGTCTTTCCAAATATGCATGGACACGCATTACCAGTGGGCCATCACCTACAAGATAAATTTTACTGGAGGATAAATTTACTGTCTGAAGAATGATGAGAAGCAATTCAAAGATGACTTAGAGTTCAATGTTAGGAATAAAAGAGAAATAAATTGATATGTGATTTGGGTCTGAAAAGAGTACAACAATCTAAATGAATATTTTATTACAGTAAACAAGCTTGAATGATATTTACCCCCTACCCCTGTCCCCTATGTCCCCTCCTGTTGTCAATAAAATACATGCTTGTCAAAAGGAAACGCTTGATGAAACAATCCTACATACATGTAGTACAGGTTAAGAATTCCTTTCTGTGATATGCTACCAGGTCAAGTGTCTGCCTGCAGCAAACACTAAGCTACTGCAGGTTACAATTAACCCTTTCACTTCCTTCCACATACTTAGGTGTTAGTACCAGCTCAGTGTTAGAACAAAGCTCACCAAATGTGGGCCCAGTCAGCAAGCAATGATTGAGCTGTACTATAATATAAATTCAAAGTGACTTTGAAATAGCAAGTACATGTGCATACTTTATCAAAAACTGACCCGCACATTGCGAAAGTCAAGAAAAGCTATTCTACACGCAACTACTGAGTGTATTTGTAATATGCAGTGTTCTCTCCCATAATAGGGAAAGCAATGCCCTCACACCCCAACTGTCACGCTTTGCAGTACTCTGCCACACTTCACAGGTACATTTGTCCTCTACCATCCATTAGCTAAAATGTTAGTCATAACTCTCTCTTTAAATGACAGTACTTTATCATAAAAAGAAACAGCTACTCCCATGTGTGTACAATGACTTACAAGCAAGAAATAGTGCCATGTTAAAGGATTACAGAAAAATGAAATGGATAAAAATTCACGACACTTATGGTTTTACAAAATATTACATACAAACTAAGAAAGATAATTCAGCTAAGGATGATATATACAGATACTTACTGTTGTACGGTGCTTCAATCTGAGGTAATGCATTTTCAAAAGTTAGCTGAACTTTAGGGTTTTCATACCATAGTTGTAACTTGAGAAAAGAAAATCACAGAATATATTTAATCTTTATAAATTATAAATTACATAGATCAACATATTTTGTATTCAGGAGTGTATACTGGGTACAAGAAGCCGTGGTAAATATACATATTACATAGAGCTGTAAATGAAATTTCCATTCATTCATGTTCATACTGTTTAATATGTTCACTTCTATCATGTCACTTATTACCAATCTTGTAAATGCTGATTTGTTGTGTTGACAGACTAGCACATGTGTCACGGTATTTTTCACCGAATCAATATTTTTGGCTTGTTTTATCATGTTATCACTGCAATTCCCTTGTCAATAAATCTCAGAAACAATCAAAATTACAGTTACAACCCAGTATTTCAAGTCCCAAATATACGAGTATACGTACCCTATAAAAATTCATTGTTATGTACATAGTAACAACATTTTGAATCATATTTCATTTCACATGATGGAGATGGCTCAATGTACGAGGAAGTGATTTAATTTGAAATAGACCTATTTTCGGATATTCAATAATGAAACTGAAGCTGCAGGTGGCATAAAAATATGTTATTTACTAAACACTATTCCACATCTTGCTAAATGAGATTTTTCCCCTGGTATAACAGTGGTTGTTCTATTTTGACCATATCTCATTCAAGATGTAAAAATATTACAGGTACTCAGAATTTACTTTGGAGCCAACAAAGCCTAAGGCCAAATATAACATATCCATGACATATTCCTTATAACTTACCAATCTGTTCCTAATATACAAAAACAACTTTTGAGTTTGTGGTGGACTTTGCACTATATCTGGAAAACAGGCAGCCTCCTGTGAAGTCATCTTATCTGCAGGCAGTCTTGCAGAGAAAGCAGCCCCATCTAGACCAACTAGAAAGGTGAAAATAAACACCTATGTTTAATGCATGTACATGTATATGTCACTCAACTAGACACCAATATGATGCCATATTCCACATAACTAGCCTGCAGTCATGTTTTGAAAGGTAGTAGTATGTCAACAAGATCAAAGGTGCACCCCACATGAGGAAAACTGAGGGCTAAAATCACACGGTAATACATGAAGCAATCAACAAAACATGGCTAAATCACGTATATGATATAGTGAGTGTCTAAAAGTTCTGTGATCTGAAATGACATGAAAAGAATGTTTTCACTGATTGAGAATGCAACCAATTTTTGCCATGAAATACAAGGAAATTATGATATTTATTCAAAGAACAGCCACACTGGCTGAAATACATTGATATCTTTTTTATCAACTACCCAATACTATTTTGCTGTTTGTATTTTGAATTCATGTGATAATTGGAAGGTTTTTTTTGATGAGATTTTAATTTTTTTTGTTCTCTGGAGTCTGTAATAAAGTGTTAATGATATACATATGTGTAGTACTTAACTACAGTCCTCATTTAACTACAGTCCTCAATTCTGGTTGAAAGTCTGATTCTGTTAGTGCTCCTAATGGCCAGACTACAGTATTTGTACTATACTGTATTATTTGAGAATGAATGCTCATAGACTCTGGGTTCATACATGTACTTTTAGTAATGAAATTTCTTCTCACAGCCTCAAAATCTTTGTTGGAAACGAATTCCAAATTTTGCCGACATCTCATCATTTACTCATACACTGACGAAATGTTGGCAAAAATTTGAGATTCTCTTCCAAGAAATATTTTGACTCAGCGAGTTAAAATTTCATTACTAATGTATACAATTTGTTTTTCCAATACATTAGCCAAAATATGGTATATTTGGACACTCTTCAACTAGAATAGTGGACTGACAACAACACAGAATGATACATATTAGTATCCAAGCATGTTATGAGTACATCAGTTAAGATAAAGGTTAAGGTTTGGATTTCTTTGTACATAAATGTTGGGAAAAACAGGATTCATATTGATGTATAAATTCTGTTGAAGTTTTCTTAGATCAAGAAAAGAAAACATGAATGAAACTGGAGCCTTGTCATTCACAGTCTAAGAAACTTTCTCTCTCCACTTTAACTTATTAACTGTTGATTTTATCAAGATCAATTCTCGCTACCTGCAATACAATTCTACACATCACTGTGGAGTCAAATGGAACGAAGTCGCGCGACAACGCGTTCTAATGTCGACAACTACACTTCCGGATGGCTATGCTAATACACAGGAATGTTTCTTTCCCATTTTCAGTTGTAGACATCTCTTGTAATTTTGCTCTGGAAAGATACTGTACATATTTAAATTTCCCACCTTCATAATTATATGAGCTTAAAACTTGCGTTTATCTTATTTGTTACAAATTAAACTGTTTGGAAGGACATTCACGTGTATTGACATAGGCGACCGGAAGTGTAGGTGTCGACAAATGCAAGCTCGGTCGCGAGACCGCGTTCCATTTGACTCCTTAGCGATGCATAGAATTGTATTGCAGATAGCGAGAATTGAAAATGAAGAAGCAACAGTGGGACAAATAATAAGGCCATTACCTTGTATAAATTCAATGTGGGAGGGCTGAAGGATTTGCGAATTGTAAAACAACTAATTTTATTTTCACACAATTTGCAAAAAAAAAAAACCAACAACAAAAAAACATTGTATACCCTTTGTTTTATACATGTAGATAATTACATCAACTTACCAAAGTATGCTTCATGCAAATTAGAAGAGAAGAAAAATGATTGTTCATGACAACTAGATGTACAAATGAAAAAATTCTTCAAAGACCACACATTTTATTACACATTACAGAAGTAATTTGATTCCCGTCTCTATTCCATTGCTTGTAAATAAAACCTATGGTGGTAACTAACATGTGTTTTCAGACAGCCACATTCAGCCAAGCATGACCAACTAAAACTGACTGTGACTTGCATATTATTCAAGTTGATAGATTTAATATTTTCAGTGAAAAAAATACTGAAAAAAGATCATAAATCAAGACTCTATGAGTCAGTTTGAAGTACTGCTCATTGTTTTGAGAGTAATTTGTTAGGGTAAAGTTACTGAACATACTATAACCTAGATTTTTTCCCTATTTGAAAATTTTGTGATTTTACAGTCTTCAGCTAGTTCTAGAGGACTAATTTTTACCGATAACCAGACTGGTACACTGTGTTCATGTACGAAAATATATTTTCGCTACTATATGTATATATTTTTTTTAGAGAAATTAGCAAAAATAAGCCTTAAGCAAAAATGTCCAGGTTTTACAGTATACAAATTTGCTGTTATTGTTAAACAGACCATGAATATTTGTATTGATTCTATGCAATTATATAATCATTTAATCTGTCAACTAGTTGTAAGGATTCTATACTTTAATACCCTTAGTCTGAAAAAAAAATCACAGCAGGAAGATACCTAGATGTGATGCTCTAATACCCTATTCCTGTATATCTCTCTCTCTCCCCTGTGTGTGTGCTAGTGCTGCTACAAGTTAGTCAAGTAGTCATGTACAAAAGTACTAAACATCGAGTGGACATGTAGGGCATCATGTGTCCAGTCACAAATGGTGATCAAGCATACACATGTATGCAAGCAACACCTTAATTTCAAATAAAAAACATTGTGAACAATAGGATTAAGTGGATTTTAAGATATCACAATCAAGGGATTTTAGGCACACCTTCATACATGTAAGAGTAAATGGTGCCGTGATATGATTTATACATTGATACATATATTGAGGTCATTTATTAGAATTTTTACTGATTTTATTCAGCTGAATGTGCCTATCTTCTAACATGTTTGATAATAAAACAGCAACACACTTCTTCCAATCAATGTCAGCAACCTGCAGTGTACATAGGAAACCACTCTAACACAGAACAACAACAACAACAACAACAACAACAACAACAACAACAACAACAACAACAACAATGTCAACCATTTGCCCTCTAATCCAATGTCTTTCAGCACTCACAGACAGAAATTTCTTGTCCATGATGTAACCTGCTAAAAGTTGGCTTTCCCCATTTCCCTGATTCAAAAGAAAACCCAGGCTTTATCATTTTGACCGGAATTCCCCAAGGAGGAAGGAGGTCACCTGATGTATACCTTGTAAACAACAAACAAGACAAACACAGTACACTGTGAAACAAGGTAAATAAATCAAATCAAGCCTTCCCCTTGATTAGATTTTAATCAGATTGAACAAACAAATATTTGTCTTTGATAAAGAGGGCACACAGTTAAGGACTGTGTCCAAGGTTGTCCATACATGTAGGTCTGTATAGACTAGTCAAGTTCCAAAGTTCTTGAAACTGCAGAAACATATTATTTACATAATTAATAATACATTCTTTTCATATGTAAATTTACTGTATTATGATTCTTGAGGGAGAACAGTGGTAAGATGACAAACCTGTTGGTTCTTCTGGTTCACTTTCTACTTCCTCTTCCTCAACAGGTTTTGGTGGTTCGGGTGCAGGGGGAGGAGGTGGTTGTTTGGACATTTTCTCCTCTTCAGAGAAATACTCATCTTCAGATAAATTAGCTAGTTTATCATCCATTTCTTTGTACTCCACCTGAACAGACACAGCAAGTGTGATAGATTCATTATAATACCATACATAAGCCAGGTTCCAACAAAAAATATGGGTTGTATATCCTGGTTGTACAACATGATGACTACATGCGTGTATGTCATTGGTTTGTGGTACTCTAGGTGTGCGTTAAAATGATCCAAACTGTCATTAATTTTGCTCATTTTTTCATAAATTATGCTGGAGGAGGTATAGTTATATTATTCCTCAATATTTTCCTTCATTTAGCAAGACAATATTTGTGACTTGATACAGGCCTGGGCACTGATTTAGTAGGATAAATCTATATATTGTATGAATGGTAACTTATGTGAGCAAAATGTATTTTCACTGGGAGTTTAATTTTGTGCAACATACACACCAGCCAAACATCTGAAAATAACTCCTGCATGAAAATTTTGTATTTCACTGTAATTCACATACACAAGGTGACATGTACCACAATTATTATTGTGCACCCTAGTTAAAAATCAAACACATTCAAATCTTCTTACTTTACTATAGTAATAACCTTTCAACAAAAACAGTAATACTGCACACTGTGCTGTACTACATTGTGTTGTACTGAACGGTACTGTAATGTAATGTACTGACCGATACTATATACTAGGAAATAGTAATATATTCATTTGAGGGCTTTTTTAAAAATAACATATGCCTTACTTTCTATCAAAATGTGTATTTGTAGTAGGGGATCTCTTTTTAAGACATGCGAGCAAGAGTAATGAAATACAATTTCAGCAAAATGCAAATTATTACACACAGCCGACAAAACAAAACAACATGGAACAGAGAACAGAAAATTGAACACCTCACTAGTCACAATACAATGAATCTAGGTCAGTGGAAGAAACCACACAACATTACACTAGGAATAAAATGTAACTTTTTGCATGAAAATTCACTTATGATCATAAAATAAAGAAGGTTTTTGGAATAAAGGATAGAGGCTGCATTTGTAGGTCATTGATTTAAAGCACATTCTACATTCTACTCCAGTATAACTTTGTCACTACACATGTTAAGTTGGAAGACATTTACATGTAGCTAGTAACAACTAGTACAATTCATATGTATTTTCATGTTTGGTTTCTTTGCAATCTTCAAATGTGCCTAACTCTTGTTGTCTACATCCCTAACTCTCATATACATGCCAGTCCTTTTCAATTTATATTTATAGAAATGTTTATGATCATGTATAAATTAGCCTAAATGTCTCATCGTCAACATCCCTAACTCTCATATACATGCCAGTCCTTTTCAATTTATATTTATAGAAATGTTTATGATCATGTATAAATTAGCCTAAAGTAAATGTCTCATCTTGCAGGTACTTCATGCAGTAATGTCAACGACATCACAACATCTTGGCACTGAGCCAACTAACAGTATAATTGTGTATTATAACCTTGACATTTTGGACTCTCTGTGCTGATTTCATTTTGACCTGAAGGTCAAACTTTCACAATGTTTTTCATTTTTACTGCCCTCCTACTAACTACAGGAAATCTCATTCGATTCATCATATTTCTTATCATGAACTTTTTCACTATGATTAGTTTCCTACCCTGGTTTTCTCCCTCAATGCTCTCATTAAGGCTTATCTGCATACATCATGTAAATTAGCTTTTAATATTCTTGTCCAAAATGGCATAAATGGCTAACTCCATGACATATTTGGGACCACTGTCACAACTTGTAACTTTTTAATTGGTGGCAGACTTCACCTTGTTGATATAAACTTCAGCATTCATGTTGTCAACATTTCTATGTACAGTACAGTAGGCCACTAGGGCAATGATCAAGTAATATATACTAAGCAGAAGTATACATGTAAACTCGAATTTCACTGTTTCATACACATACATGTAGTAATTAAAATTAGTATACATACATGTAAGTTGTGTTCACTTTTGATTCTACTATATATTATTACATATACATTTGTTGCTACATGTATTATATCCCTTAATTTAGAAGGTTAACATGCAAGATGGATGAGAATGGCATATATTTTCTTGTTTTGTTATTGTTATGGAGTCCATACAATGATACATGTGTCTTGTTAAGTTATTTTGCCATGCTGTAGTCTAGCCATGCTGTTCACTGAAAAACAGTATCCGTAAAGACAAGAAGTTGTATTCAGTGCTCACAGTACTACTATTATGACTGAATACAATACAAGGGTATACTATTATTTATCTTAATACACTCTATACTGTATACCTCTCAAGTTACATAAAATCATACGTACATGTACTAGCAATAATAGCTTTTGATAACTGAAAATTCTTTCTACTTTCCTTCTTTCAAATAACTACATTATTTCCTGAGTTAAATTTCGCTATGTCCTTGTTTAGAAGTTGATCACCAATCTGACCAACATGGTTGTTAAAGATAATTTTGGTACTATGTTTAGAATGGACAAAATATAAACAACTACAAACTGAGACTAAGTTTAACTGTTTTGTACTATTTGTAGCCGTGCATCTAAAATGAGAAATCAAGAAATAGCTTTTTAGACTTGATAAAGTAACTTTGATTATTGCACACAAGAGCTACATCTATAATATGAAGAAAAAAAAATGTATAATCAAGGCATCACACAATGAATTTCCCCAAATTAAACAAACACCATAACCAGCTGATGCTAACAAAAAAAAATGAATTGTATGTATTTGCATTTTGAAAATATTACGCTCACATGATATGGACGTCTAGTGTGTAGAGACACCAAGTTTCTTGTGTCTGTTCCAGGTAAGTTTGTCTGAAAGTGGGTCTGAAAGAACAAGTTGTATAAAGTTGTGACTTCGAAATAAGAAGCATGAATTTTCCATGTTGCCATGGTAATTTGTCGAAACATCAAAGAAACCCTATACTATTAGTAATAGTTGAATAGTTGTAAAATACTGTTTTCAAGTGAACAACTTACTATTTTGCCTTGATAGTCTGGTGAATATTAAAGGTTTTTTTTTTTGGAGATCAGTGTTGTATATCTAGGACTTGACATTACAGGTCTAAGTCTGTACCAAAACTACTTCAATTTTCAAGTCCAAATACTAAAATTAAATTTGCAAAAAAGTATGATTCACTATCTTATGGACCTTATGCAAAGCACAAACACAAGTACACCACACAGACTTGTACTTCAGTGCTACGAACAATAGCAGGCATAATTTCCTAATGCTAATGCACAAATAACTTTTATACACAATGTAAGTTCTAATTTCTAAAAACACTGCCAGCTGTTCACAGTGGTGCTAAATATACATACAAAATATAAAAATTTAGCAGGTCAACAAGCATATTGCTGTGTTTGAGTACAATCTCTAAACAAGCCATTCTCATCCATGTCACTCTACATAGAAATAAATTAATATAAACATAAATGATAAACATGTCAGCTGATTAATTGAGTCAATATATCCATGTACATGATGACATTAATACACAGGACAGTACATATAAAATACCAACATTAATAATATGCATGCGCTGGATAGGTGAAGAAGTCAGTTTTATTCCTGGTTGAGCATTGAAATTGATACAATCTTGCTCAAATTGTTGGAATATTATTATTTAGCTTCACAAAATATAAAAATGTAGTGCAGTGTGCTCTAATTTTATTGTATCAAATATTCTCTATACTGGGAGATAATATCGGCCGAGTAATAATCTTGTCGAAATGACTAAAATGAACATATGAAAATCACAAACATATACGCAAATGTGAAATAATAAAAAACCAACTTATTTAAGAATTTGTAATCAAAAATTCCATATTGGATGTTAGCCTACATTGATATTGTATCATGTCAGTCACGTGTGTAGGTAGAGGAGTTCTTGAAACAGTTACATACATGTGTAACAATATTTCGATATCTCTCTGGTATAAATGACTTTTTACGTTTCAAATTCATTCAAATTAAAGTGCACTACTGTGTTTGTTCACTGTGAACTTCTGACGACAACAACAACGAGTTTGGTCAGTCACGTCGTCACTGGAATGCTGACCTCAACACCAATGTGTCCCCCCTAACCGTTACAACATTGTTCATCTCACAAAATGCACGTAACAGACGAACACTAAAATCTACATACCCTTGGCCTTTTTCTCCTGCTCTGTCTCCTTTCTGGTAAATTTTCATTGTTACTCGATCCGTTAGACTGATCGCTATGTACTGATTCTCTCGACACATGCGACGACACACCTGATGGTATATTCAACAACATAGGCATCCCTTCCTGCTTCACGTCTTTGTCCCTGGGACTGCTGCGATCACGTTCTCGTTTAATTCTGATGCCCTCATCTCCGCTTGAATTTGCCGAACTTGCGTTATCCCTTTCTTTCTTCTCCATCGTCGTTAACTTACTTTTGTTATCCCTTTCTCAGATCCTATGCGTAAAATTATTTTGATGATAATTTTCGTGTTTCCACGAACTTCAGTGCTTTAGACAAGATGACGACTCTCAACAACAAAGAGCATTTTACGTCTGATTTGGCGAACTGCGCATGCATGTACGCATCCCCTTCCCAGAATAAAATATGGCCAAAAATCGGTGGGTTTAGATGCAAATCACAATGTTTTGTAGCAAAAAGATGCGATACATTAATTTCATACACAAACCGGTGAAGATACAGTTCAAGCAATAACCGAAGCAAATAAAAAAAGTCTTCAAATGAGGGGTGTTTTGTAAGTCGTCGAACTGCATTGTGGGTAATTGACATGATTTGAATGATCAGATCAAAATCAATCCGCCATCTTGTCTTTTCTCGTCTAATCCCGAGATTTCATGATTTGGATTCTTTAGCAAAGCTTCAACATTTCAACCTATCTGAACCCATACCAGATGAATCTTGACCTTCAAGATAATTTTGGAGTTGTCCGTTTTGAGGACAGCCCCTTCGGCTTTGTGAGAAAGGTAAGACAAAAGTGTTGTTACTGAAATGGCAAATGGTTAATGAGGTGTGTTGACATCGCCTGTACTTAGTTCAATGCGTGCATCGTACAAAACTATACGCCGTCGATTTTCGTCGTATAGGTAACCACAAATTAGAAAACTATGGCCACCCTTTCCTTTTCGGTGTGAAGACCGACTTCGACACTTCCCAACGAGATGATTGGAGAGAAAGTAGCGTAAAAGTTAATACAGACTGAAATATGTAAATTTTCAATGAAAATATTCACTAATTCGTGACTGAAAAATGAAGAAAAAGAAATTCTCTGGTAGTTCGTGCAACTTGAACGTCAAAGTGACTGTGCACTAAACTAGTCGCCGTAGACGATAGTTTGCGAATTCACATGCTTTATTTAGTGACCTTTCAAAGAAGCCCTACGGAGTCATTCCACCACGTAGGGCGCCATCTAGAGTTTATGATTTTTTAATTTTTTTAATTTTTAGTGAAACTTTGAAAGCAAGGAGCTTCGAGATGCATATGAAAAACTGAAAAATAGCTTCAATAGCTTGATGAAAATATATTTATTACATCATATTTCCATTTGGTAATATGATTTGTTTTAACAACTAAATGTCAAAAAAAAAAACGAGTATGGGGATCAGTGTCATTGACATTGTTGAAGAGTTAATATATTTTAAATTCTTGTATTTGTTGCAAAGTGAATCATAGAATTTTTTTTCAGATCAATCAGAAACTATCATTCATTTCAGACTTTTGCAATAAATCCATACTAATGCACCAACTGCCATGCAAAAATATTTTTATATTTCTATTGAAAACAATATGTATTTGGCATTTGATAAATGATTTGAAATATTAAGCTATACTACCCTGTTTCCATGGCAATGGTGCTATAGGGAATTGTTGGAAAATCTCATCTGGTTGTATATATAAAGCAATCAAAATAATTATTTTGACGACTGCCATATTATATAAAACTAAAGCATGAATGATTATTTATCAGGTGTGAAATCAGAAAATTTTTGTATAATCCATGCAATTATCAATATAATGTATTGATATGCTACCATAGCAACACTTCATGCTACCATAACAACACTTTTCAACCAAAAACTTGAAACATAGCAAACCAAAGCAAGTGAATGATGACATAACCTTTTTAAATTTTATATAATAAAATTCACATTATTTACATTTTCAACTATGTTTCATCGTGAATTTAAATGTATATTGAATTTCATGGCAAATATCTTTGTTTTACGCTAGGGCTAGAGCGATTTATGTCCACAGATGTGCAGGGGAAAGAAAATATTGTTGAAGTCCATATAATTACAGGTAACCTAGGGGGTCCTAAAATCTGTAGCTGAAGATTTTTATCAATACACACACAATACTGTGTGTGTTTTCAGAGTCCATTGATGTGGAGAAAGACATGAAACAAGAGATGGATGAATGGATGGGTTCACTAAGGGTAAGAGATAAGCCAACCAATGTACATATTATTCAGATGCAGTTTCTCTCTCAGAATCAAAAAATTCACTGAAAAAAAAAGCCTGCATGTGTATAAGACATGTGTTACTGTATCATGTTTTCTGTTTATGATTCCTACAGGTTCAACAACGGTATTCCTTCACTCCCAAGCAAAAAGAAGTCTTGATGAAGCATTTTAACCTAAATGGTATGACTGGACAGAGTCAGGCATATCATGAAAAAATCATGACTTGTGCCAGGGAAGCCGAGGTCGATTTTGACATTGTTAGGGTATGTAATTTAATAAAGCTATTCAGTAACTGTAACTAGAGTATTTTTTAAGAACTGTTTTAATTCATTGGAGTGTCTAAATCTTGTAATATTAAATACTAGTACTTCTGTTATACACCCAGAAGTATACTGAATCATTATCATGTAAGTAAACATTAAATGTATTGTGTGTATGTATACATGGAAAACAGTCTAAATCTGACCAAATGAGTTTTCAAGTGCAGACACAAATCTCATCTAGACTCAGTCTCAAAACCAAGAACACAGTAGAAATGGGCAAAAGGTAATCATTGAATTGAATGTTATTTAACCAGAAATGCAAATAAAAACATGATTATAAGTAAATGAGAACAATTTTCTGTCAATGCTTTTTTATTTTTTTATTATCATTTTTTTATTAATTTTTGAAACAAATACTCCAGTTACAGTTAGTGCAGGTCTTAGTAGGATAAAAACACTGGTTTTGAATTTTAAGGCAATCAGCACGTGTGAAAGTGTCCAATGAGTTGATATACATCCAGAAATTGCACAATACATGATTAAAAAAAATAGTCTATGGATACTTCTCAGGTGGAAATTTTTTTTTATGTGTTTCCGATAACATGGCCTCAGAAAATGGGGTAGGTAGTTTGGGATTATATTTTATTTTATCTTTTTAATAATATTGCTTCGACCCGAAAACCGACAAAATGTCAGTCAGAATTCCCCTTTTGTGATAATTTTTGATGTACAGCCATCACTGAAGATCAAGAAGACAAAGAAATTCTTATCTTTTTGTTTTTAAGTGCTTAAAAATTGTTTAGGGTCAGCGGCTTCAACTCGGGTTATCTGAAACACACAGTCATTTTTTTAATTTTGCCTCATCATTTTTGTTTGTTACCTGAGTTGCCCAGTCACTTTACGAGAGTTCCCGGACAAAATTTTGATACAATGCATTTTAAACTATACCATTTTTACCTGATTTCTCACTTTCTGTTACCATGGGATTCTCCCATTTATAGCCAATCTGATTAAAATCTGATGTAGATGTAGGCTAATCATTCATTGTTATTTTACCTCAGTATTTTTGCTTGAATTGACCTTCGTGACACATGACGAAAACATAAACATGTATCACAAAGGTCAATTGAAGCAAAAATACTGAGGTAAAATACTAATGAAGGATTAGCCGACATGTGCATCAGATTTTAATCAGATTGAGCTATAGCAAAAACCCTGTACTTACAAATGACTTGATATAAAACCTATATAACACACGAGCATGATTAGAAGGCTGTATTTTTGCACAAAAAGTATCATGTGATATATTTTATTTCCTTTTCAAATTTTAGTTTACTGTTTGTAGATTATTTAAATTTTAATGAGAAATGAGGGGAAAATGTTGCCTTTGCTGGGCTTCAGAAAAATATAGTAGTCCAGGGCACATAGACTACTAAATGTCATACCTGTTCTGGCCTACCAAGATTGATAAGGTCAGTTAGACCAGTGGAAATCAATAGAAAACTGTTGCTGGAACAGATCACTGGGCTAAATGTGCCTAGCAAATAAAGAAGTGTAGATCACTTGGCTACATGTACCTACCAAACATAGAAGTATAGATCACTTGGCTACATGTACCTACCAAACATAGAAGTATAGATCACTTGGCTAAATGTACCTACCAAACATAGAAGTATAGATCACTTGGCTAAATGTACCTACCAGATCACCTGGCTAAATGTCCCTACCAAACATAGAAGTATAGATCACTTGGTTAAATGTATCTACCAGATCACTTGGCTAAATGTACCTACCAAACATAGAAGTATAGATCACTTGGCTAAATGTACTTACCAAACATAGAAGTATAGATCACTTGGCTAAATGTACTTACCAAACATAGAAGTATAGATCACTTGGCTAAATGTACCTACCAAGCATAGAAGTATAGATCACTTGGCTAAATGTACCTACCAAGCATAGAAGTATAGATCACTTGGCTAAATGTACCTACCAAACATAGAAGTATAGATCACTTGGCTAAATGTACCTACCAAACATAGAAGTATAGATCACTTGGCTAAATGTACCTACCAAGCATAGAAGTATAGATCACTTGGCTAAATGTACTTACCAAACATAGAAGTATAGATCACTTGGCTAAATGTACCTACCAATCATAGAAGTATAGATCACTGGGCTAAATGTACCTACCAAACATAGTAATATAGTAAAAATTGAGTCCTGTTCATTTCTTTGTACTTCCCTTTTCCTAGAATTGGATTGGCAATGTTCGGAGAAAGAAAAGGATAGAATCTTCTAGATTCCCAAGTGCCAATGGTGTGTTCATCATGGATAACTCATTACCTAGTCATGAACCAAAGATACCCAGAATGGAGGGAGCCCACCTTGGGTACCCATCACCACCCCAGCCTCCTGTACCAACCACACTTGTAAGACAACCTACAGGTATAATGCATCCACTCAGCAGCTCAATGGGTCCACAGGCACCACAGTTTAACATCCCACCAACAATGACACAGGCAGTTATGAGCAATCAGCCATCACAATTAGCCACCAGTGTTCAAAGGAGTGCAGCTCCGATACCATCTACAAGCAACAGTAGTACAAACAGACAGCCACCGTTACAAATCACAAAAGTAGAGTCAATACCAGGACAACAAAGCAGCTGTGCTGTAAATGCAGCTGCTGCAGCAGTGGCAGCAGCAGCAACAACACCACCACATGCAGCACAAGCAGTACCCAGCACATCAGTAGGACCATCTGCTAATGATAGAACAATCTTTTTGTCAAAAGAGAGACAGTGGAAAGAACATGAAATAAGAAGAATGATGGGGTCTATTCAACAATCTGTAAGTATAATCTCTAAGTATTATATAGAACATAGCCCAGAGACTTGTATCGGTGTTACTATCTCAAGAACTCTCTACATCAAGCCAAGGCCTAAATCCTTGGTAGCATAGGAACGTGTTTTGAGTTTGAAATTACAACCAACAGTTATGCTAAATCTGAAAGGATCTTCTGGCACTTGTAATTGGCACCCCCCCCCCCCCCCCCCCCCAGTTTAAGTCTAGTGTTAATAGGTTGACATATCCACTGATGTTTATGGCAATGCACAAATCTGAATAAATCAAGGCTGTGTTACATCCAGAATCATTACAGTAGTGGTTAGGTATGTTTTCATTACTGGTAGTTGCTATAAAATTAGAATAGTGGGAACACCACTGTTCGAAATGAAAAGGAAAATTCATATCTGTTTGCTGTATGCTACAATACTGGCTATATATATATACCAGTTATTCTAGCCATCAGTTCTGCCAGTAAAACTCTGCAAACAGTGCTCCTAGTGGCTAAACTATGACATTTTTTCTGATAACCAGAATATGTTGAACTGAAAAATACGAATTTATTTTGCATTTGGAAAGCTTTCAACTTGAAGTTACTGCAAGTCTTGTTCATTTGCTGCCACTAGAGGGCGTAGTGGCAGATTGCGACTGAACTTAGGCCTAAGACAAAAAAATTGTATGGTTCCGATTATGCTCAATTTTAGAACAGGTGGGGTAGGTAGATTTTTTTTTTTTTTTTTTTAATATCTTTTTTTTTTTCATATGTCAAGTCAAGTTCATGTAAGTTATGTTTTCCGTTGTTTTTAATATGGTCTCTGTGTTATTGGTTTCTTCTCGTCAGATGTACAACCATTACAGATTAGAAGAACAGTTTTATATTGCCTTTTTAAGTTGATGTCAGTTTCCGCACCCACTATTTCTTGTGAGACTTCACAAATTTTCATGATTTTATTATTTTTTCTTGAATGCTTAAAAAAAAGTTTAGGGTAGGCGTGAAAAAACTAGGTGGGGGTCGGGTAACCGTCATTACAGAATCAAGCCATTAGGTAAGGAAGTGGGGTTTCTTATCTTTCTTATCACTGAATAATGTTTGTTGGCAATATTTACAAATGTGATAAAGCACTATTACATAACACATCAGGCAAAGCTAAGCTCAATATCTAAGTGTGAAGCCCCTAATGTCATATCAGTTGTTATCATTTTTAATGACCCATTATCAGTGACATTGCAAATAGCTTTAGAGATGCAAACAATTTTTATGACACCCGACTTGCTGGCTCACCAAGTTGGGAAAGTAGCACTTGAACTGCTAATGCAAAGAATCCGTCATGTAACCAAACATTTTTTTTTCTTAGGCCTTATAATGTTTGTTTTGTGTCTTATAGATGCAATATCTTGAACGACTTGGCTGTGAGAGCATAGTAGTGTCCCACTTTGAGGGTAAGACTTTTGTCTCAGGTACAGAGAAAGGAGTAAATTACTTTGCTGAAATGCAAGAAATCAAACCCATATCAGAGCATATGAAAAGAAGTGCTATCGATGTAAGTGTGTTCTCACCCTCGGGAACAGACAGCAATGGCAGCGTACCAGAGGATGCAACGCAGGAACAGAAAAATGAAAACAACAAAACGGCCGGCGAAGAAGACCAAGGTGGGCAAGCCAGGGAAAAGAGTAATCAACCACAGAGTGATGATATGGAGAAGACGGCACAGGAACAGCAGGAGGAGGAAGAAGACATGGAAGATGAAGAAGAGGGAGATGATGAGGGAGATGTTACTGGGAATAAAAAAGAATCTAGTCAAGTACAAGCTGGTATGTCAAGAAGGGACCGTTTATCATTTATGGGGTGGGGGTGGGGGGGTGACAAATTGCTAAACCCCGCCACTATAACATTTGCATAATTTAATGTAATGAATATATATGAATATATATTATGGTTGATGCAGTCATTGATCTTACCCTAGAGGCCATACAATAAAATACAATTTTTTTTTACCATATTATGTGACACATACAAGTTTCAAGTTTACCTATAGATGAATTAATCAATTCACCTCATACTCATAGTGTATATTGAGAGAAAGATCTAACAAACATTTTCCAAGAAATGTTCCAGTTGCCATTAATAATAATAATAATAATAATAATAATAATAATAATAATAAGATAATTTGTAATGGGCCTCATCTCCGAAGAGCTCGAAGCGCTGAGGGCACATTAGTACATCTTTTAAGTTAAGTTTTACTGACATATTATATTTAAAAAAAATGAAAACCATCAAATGTTTTATTATTAAATTTGTTGTCATAACTATTGTTTATTACTAACAGTTTCTTATGATGTAAACTTTCTTTGCTTTGCAGGTCAAGAAGTCTACATTGTGGATAAAAATCACTTTGTAATCGGTATCGGTAATATTCTTCCTACTCCTCATCAGAGAATAGAACTGAAAAATGCGCCACCACCAGAAGATTACTTTGACTAATGTAAGATAACTTTGATTCAAAAATGGGCGTACTAATTAAACAGTTGAGTTTTATGGAGAATGTCAGGTTTGTATGCTATCCTTAAATCATCAAATATAGAGATGGCATATCAGTGGTTGAAATCAGAAGTAGTCAAGGGCACATAGACTGCTAAAATTGCAGTAGTCTAGGGCACATAGATTACTAAAATTGCAGTAGTCCAGGGCACATAGACGGCTAAAATTGCAGTAGTCCAGGGCACATATACTACTAAAATTGCAGGGCAAATAGATTATTAAAATTGCATCTAGACTACCAAATTTATAATGTGGTAGTCTGTTAGACCAGTGGAAACTAATAGAAAAGTGTAGCTGAAATAATTTATTTTGCAAAATCTAACCCAAAGCGTAGATGTTAGATATATTTCATAACTAACTCTGTAAGTATGTGAGTTACAATTTACACACACACACACACACACACACACACACACACACACACACACACAGACAAACAAACAAACAAACAAACAAACACACATACATACACACACACACACACACGTATGTACGTACGCACATACACACATACACACACACATACATACATACATACATACATACAGGTACTTCAAGTTTAGTTTAGTGTCAGTTATACTTTGTAGTGTGTATTGGTCGATAATACTCTTCTGAAGAAGAGAACAGGACATATCAAAAGTTATTTAAACAGAATATATTATGATAAATTTTGTGACTCAAGATTTTAACAAATGAATACTTTATGTCTGTAAACTATTATGTAATGTGACTGGGATGCATATTGTGATGGTGGAAGCCAATCTTTCAGTTTACTAAAGAATAAGATAGACACAAACTAAAACTATTGTTGTGACCATTGGTATTATTATACTCACAGTAGGGTGGCATTTCTAATGACTTCCATGATCTTGCAGTGTATATATTTTGTGGGAACTTCTAGTTCCTGTAATCGAGATAGTTTACAGTATCTTGATTACAGCGATTTCTGCACAAGGTACTGCTGTTATCTACTTTCTTGTTATGTTTTCTGCTTTGGTAAATGCATAAAAAAGACACCTTGGATGTAATCTCTGTCTTGAAATCTAGAATCACTTCTGCATGTGCCATGTGCACATTGTTTTACTCCCATAATCGATTGACGAGAACTTTTCAGGGATTTTGAAACTTCAGCTGATGGTGCACAATGTACAGTGAACACACTTACATACGAGAACAATGCCACTAACACTTTGACAGTTCTGCTTTGCACCATTATTATATATATGGTTGCTATGGAGCGTCATGCACGATCTCATGCGATCTTGCATGACAGAATACGGCTTATGATCTACAGAACAACAAAGGCTTTAGTTTGTGTCTATCTTAGTAAGCTGAAAGCTCAGTTTCTGTAGTATAATATTACTAAAAGTTGGTTAATTCTTACAACTGTGATTATTACACATTATCACTTAGACATCACATCATTCACTGTATAAATACAACAAGTCTGATTTCGTCACAAATGGCACTTCAAGGTTTTCCAAATCAATCTTTTGGTTGAATATAGGGGAAACAATAGTTTTATCAGACTTCCCTCTTTCTGTTAGTTTGGTCTAGAACCTTATCAGAAAATACTGTATGCAATTGACATGTACAGGATATATAAAGTACTTAAAAGACCCCATGTTGGATTCGAATTAAAGTTTAGTGAGAAAAGTGGTTCTCTGACATTCTTTGCAGAAATGTAGAACAAAATTGGTCCAGAACTAAGCAGTAAATTTAATGTATCTAGTCCTTGTCGCTCCACAGGCTCCACTGATAATAATACAGCTTCAATACACATGACATAATCAGTGTGCTAGGAGAAAAACAGTGCTATATGCCCTGTTATCAGGGGTTGGTGTAGATTCTCTCACAGTCCTCGAAGCTTTGCATAAATAGCTAAAACTTTGGTTGTTTTGTATGTATCTACTGCATAATTGTACTCATATACTAGTATCCTGGTATCCCTAACCCTGTACTGTGCGCCCTCATCGATCACATAGCGCTAACATTTTGTTGATGGGACTAGTATATGAGTACAATTATGCAGTAGATACATACAAAACAACCCAAGTTTTAGCTCTTTATGCGAAGCTTCGAGGACTGTGAGAGAGTCTAGGTTTGGTGGGGCTAATTATTAATGGACCACAAATGTTGCCAATGTACACAATGTAATCACAGTTTACAGATTATTGAGTTGACATATAGTTTTAAACATCCTCAATCAACTGGCTGTAACTTCAGTTTGATCACTGTTGACATAAGAAGAGATTTGTTTGGTCATCAATAGGGAAATAACTGATATGCATGTTGATTGTTATCATAAGGTTGTTAAATTTCCTGCATATATAATGATAATTACTAATGAAGAATCAGGGATAGAATCGTTGACAAACCAGTTCAATATGATTCTGAACAGTTTGTGTGCGTACGTGTGTGCATGTGTGTCACGTGATAGACCAACTCATCATTTTTAACAGTGTGTATGTCTATATTTGTGTTATACAGTACTTTAACTTTAGACAGACCAACTCATGATACCTAGCAGTTTGTGTATGTGTGAGGATTCTTAATAGGCTGTGTGTGTGTGTGTGTGTGTGTGTGTGTGTGTGTGTGTGTGTGTGTGTGTGTGTGCGTGCGCGCGCGTGTGTGTGCGTGTGTGTGTGTGTGTGTGTGTGTCGTATGCTGAACTGTAGATAACCAACTCATCATTTTTAGCAGTTTGTGTGTGTGCTGATTCTTTGCAGTATGTGTGTTTTTGCATTGTGTACGTCAAACTTTAGTTGTCACATTATTATGGATGAAAACAAAGCTATAGCTTGTGTGTGATATTAGTGTCAAAAGTGTTTACATTTTATATGAATTAGTTTGATGACAACAAGGTCTTTATATAGGTTTTGTTACTAAAAAACAGAAACTGCATCGTGCAACTAATTTTTGGTGGTGAGGTCTAATGATCACTATTGTTACAAAGTATCCAAGCAAAACTTTGCAGGTATATAGATATCATTCCCAATATTTTTCTTCATTCAACCCAGGAAAATATGAGTAACCTAAGGGGCCTTTGCCTAACGAGTACTGACAAAACCCTTAGGTCATGAGTATTTTCTGGCTGAATGAAGAAAATATTTGAGAATAACATAATTATACCAGAGCCAGTAATATCACAGAAAAATCAGAGAATAAAATGAAAAATTTGAACGTTTTTTGACTCATATTTTGAACATAGCAGATCAGTGATGTAGACACGTCACATGTTGTCATGATGTAGAATGACAAGACTATAAATACCATATTTTTCATTTATGTATGGTGTAATACATTCAACGGTTATTAGTCTGTTTACATTGTACACAGGCTAACATGTTGGAGACCAATATACCCTATTCCAGTTACCTATCTTGCAGTCATTTCTGTCACAAGAGGGCACCCTACATGAAAAATTGGGCTAAAATCACGTGGCAGTTCATGAACTTGATAAAGCAGTCATCAAAATGTGGCTAAACAATTCTGTTCCTAAAACTTACACAAACTGAAAATAAACATTACATTAGAATTATTTTCCTGGTTGAGAATGCAACCATTAAACACTGGAAATAATGTTAATTTTGTTTTTATAAAAAAAAAAAAGAAGCGGCTACTGTACTCCAACTGTAATAGCCCTCGCATCTGGTCCAAAATTAACTTCTGAACAGCACTCCTAGTGTTCAAACTATACAATCTTTTGTCTTTCTGATAACAGGCCTATGATAGTCATTTGTGAATGGAAACAAAATTTCAAATTCAAAACAGATCGGTTCTTGTACATGTTATATTTGGATATTTAGCAGCAACCAAACAATCATTGAACTCTTCTAATTAGAGCACTATCACTGAATGTATTAACGATAGTTTGTATATGACTTGAATATGAGATTCGTAGACAACCATGGATACTTGTGCCTGAGCCAAGATACAGATTATATCAATCTGATTACAATCCGATGTATTGTACTCTTTGCTATTTCTTTTTGGCTGTTACATTTACTGTCGTTTTTTTTGGGTTTTTTTTAGCACTTGTTACATACATCTGACACAACACCATAGGCGTTCCTCTACCAAATCTCGTACTTACGATTAGCTAATCAGAATCCGTTTTACAATATATACTCTCAGTGTTCGAAAGTGAAAGAAAGAGAACCACCAAACAATAATGATAACATCATTGTCTACACTCTGTGCTCGTGCTCTTTTTTGAACAGCGCGCTCTGAAGAACTGTACCCGTATGTTTCGGTGCATTACGCATTCTCATTCATGGAGTGAATTTACTCAGTGCTGAGATTTGGTGCGGAAACACCTATGGTGTCATGTCAGATGTATGTAACAAGTGCTCACAAAAGAACAAACGACAGTAGACATAGCCAAAAAGGAAATCGCGAAGTGTACAGTACATCGAGCTTTAATCAGATTGAGATTATATTTCTGTTGTAGAGTCACACAGGCATGTGACTTCAGGTGTATGATAACATTCATTCAAAGTTTATTTTTACATAGGTCTAGGTCTAGTATGTACAAACGACTGATCAATTTTTGACCAAAAGGTATCAAGAAATCAGAGAGAGAAATGTCAAGAAAGTGTGATTTTAAACTATGTATTTCAATATGAAAGTGAAAGTAGCCTGTCTACAGCACTTAATCTGTTGGTTTACATACTGACATCTAAATTATCACATTTCATTTGTGGCAGTAATGTTTTACAACTCCTGCATTCATTCAAGCTGTACGTGTTCATTTACATAATAACTTCATTTGAATAATCATAGTCTTACGCATGTAATCATTCCCCTCTGCGACGTAATTAACTGCCTTGGGGAATGTTTTAAAATCGTAATACCGATTTGATACAGAAAGTAGAATGAGTGGGAAAGTAAACAAGAATGAGTGAAGTTAGAGATTCAGTACTGTAGACAGGCATCACTATAGACTGGGCTCGATTATAAACATCTTATCCTATACAGCCCAATGATGTATTTTAACGTATAAGCAAAACTGCAGAATCAGGGAACGGGACGATACAAAAACGTGTGTTTTGTTTTCAAGTTAAGGTGTTAGAATTAGAGGATTCTAGGGTTAGTTTAAAGGATACAAATCATGTCAGACCCCCTAAGATGTAGCTGATTATATCACAGATCATGAATGGTTCATTTAAACAAAAGTGCAGGTCATAAATTTGAATGTATTATTGAGATATCGGTAACTGTAAAAATTATGACTATGGAAAACATACTAGTTTGTATCTTATGTTACTGGTAGTCCATCTGCCATGTATTGTTGTATCTATCACTGAAAATAGCTCAACTGCTTGTTTTATGTTGCGTTACTTTTTGAGGGGATGGTGGGGGAAGGGGGGGGGGGAAGTCATTTCACGTGTTTATATGTAACAAATCGTACTCGATGTCATCATGCTGCATACAAAGTTTCAATCCAGTGACATCAAATGTTTTTAGTAAAAAAAATGCAAAAGCTATTTTATCCCCAAAATATTTATGTAAATTTCTCTCTATAACAATAGTATATTTATGTCTTCAGTTTTTCAGATAAAAAAAAAAAAACTTTTCAAAAGTAGTGTATTCTTGTCGTAAGCTACTGTTATTGTGATGTGATATTAAAGTATAAATATGATATAGCGATTAAGTTATACATGTTGCTATAGCGATAGTAGGAATATTTTGGGAACAGTTTTCATTCAGTTTATGATTATTATTCATCCTTTTCCATGTGGTTTATGTTAGGATTCACATATAGGTGAATGTGTTTGTGTAACTGTACACATTATTGCATATGTAGTATCATTGGACATGGTTACACTGGTACACATATGCATACTAGTGGTATTTGCATTGCAATGTAATACAGTAAACATTACTGCAGATATGTATGCAAATGTATGCAAATGTATGCAAATAAGTGTGCCATTGTTCCTTGTACATGAATGTGGTTGCACAGTGCGATTTTTTTTATGGATTTTTTTTTGCTGTTCCGGATAAATGTAATATGTGTAATAATAGCAAAACCACATGAAGCAACATGAGTTCCAGTGTTGTCTATATTTATAATACTCAGGAGTATTTGCACTTGTGCTTGCAGCGTTTTCTGCTGCACACTACATTTGCTACAGATGTGAATGTTTGACCACAGAGAATATTGTGCAAGTATGCCACACTTGCACTCACACACATCATGGAGGTTCTGTCATACTATGTACAGTGTGCTGAACGACGATTTCCAATACTACTCTAACAAAATAACACAAAAACTGTTTCCCAAAATGTTCCTGTTTTATAGTTTATTGTATCTTTTCAAAGTTGTCTTATTATAGTGTACTGTACTAATGTGATACAACTCAGTTTTTTGTCAAACACTTGTATTTTAAATCTTTGAGCCTTGCTTTCCCAGATCTTAAAGATGTGTTCATTATTGATTATACAATAAAAGTCAAGGGTCACAACTGAGAATTCTGTCTTCAAACCTTTTTTTTCCTTCTTCTTCATATTTTCCTGAGTATTATGATCAACATTAATTAGTTGGGTCGAAACAACATCTCAAAAAATGAAAGAAAGAAAAATTACTTGCACGTCTTGTTTTTCTGATGGCATGTCTATTTGAAACTAGTCTGGAGACCATAACTTAATTATTCTGTTGATGTAAATCTTGATTTTAATGAGTAATTTGCATAATTAATGATTTGTGGTGATTAGGCAAAATCTTAAGACTGCATTCCTCATATCTTTGTCAGATACATAATTTGGTATATTATGTTGGTGACAAAGGATATAGGAACAACAATCCCTTCGGAAGGTATTTGGTTTGATTTGGGATATTCATACTGCATACCTAACAAAAGAACACGTACGTTATCAGTTTGATGAATGAAATGAACAGATGGTTTTGGTCAAAAACTAAATTGATAGGCGATTTTTATATAAAATAATTTTAAATATATAGGACGCATTTTAATGACTTCATTCAACGGATGGCAACCAATCTGATTAAAATCTGATGTGATGAAAGCGGCTAGATGCCTCTATTTCCATACTTTTGTGTCGTTTGTTTTGTTCCCGGTGATTGGATTGCCACCTCCCCGTGGCGATCACCCGGAACAAAACAAACGACACAAAAATAGAGGTACGGAAATAGAGACAGCTAGCCGCTTTCACCACATCAGAATTTAATCAGATTGGGTGGCAGTTAGATCTGGATATGTGCTCTGAGAACTCCGAAACGTCTGCCTTGCACAGAGTTCTCTGAGCTCATACTTCTAGAGCTAGGGAGGCAACAACAGAAGCAGCCTGTGCCATCCAGGACGCAGAGAACTCGTCCTCTGGTCCATGCATTGTAAACGTAGTTGATGGGGCGCCCTCAATAATGACTGAAAGTTAACTTTTGTTTTTCATGGCATTGTCGCAGAGAACTCTAAACGACGTTTGTTGTAATTGTACCGCGTCATCAATATCAGTACATATATCTGGGCTTTTCAGATGATCAGTCAAGTGATATCTGTGTGGATACACTTTATTGCACTCCAAGACTAAGAAAATTTAAAGACTTTGTCCATAGACCAATCACGAACAGTTTTATCAAGGCCAACTACGGAGGACAATCGAGTGGCCAATCACAGCCTTTGTTATTGAGATTTGTGACCTTCGTAAGAACCCGGATGTCAGCTGTTGCAGCATTTGAACGTAAAAATCAGAAGGCATAGAACTGCAGGTTTTTCTGTCTGAAATAAGGATTTTAATTGTCGCAGTAGCTGTTGTCAGTAAGCTACTATGGATACGATGTACTCGGTAAGTAGTTTAATGTCACGATTTTTGTAAAATCGTATGTTGTCTGAACTTTCGCTATGGGCCGCAAAACGATAGCGCTGTGTTTGTAACGAGAGAAATCTTGAAAGAGTAAAAAAAGCCTTGTTTGTAACACGATCTAGAACAACCTTTCACCGTACAATTACTTAGTTTCGTACAATGTGATCTTTGTTTTCAACGGGAGGTTTAAAAAGCATGCCGTTCCCTGTGTGATTTAAATCACATCTCCGGGACACCAGAACGAACTGTAGATATTCACGTAAACAGTATTAAACGGTAAAGGGCAGAGCGAAACAAAACATGTAAATCGTAAACGTTCGTTATTTACTTTCTGACTTACTTCCTCCAGCATGCCAAAACTGATGATTTTCTAGTAATCTAACAAACGATCCAAAACAAATTGGATATGTTTCTAATTCAGTATGTCATGAGTAAAAGTGTGCTTTAAATAACCCCTTTTACAGTTTTGGCAACCAGAAGCCCCTGGTGGGTGTGTGTGTACAGAAATTCAATAATCTTTAGTCGTTAGAAATGAATAGGTGTACGTGTTACAACTTGTGGTGTGCATTAACTGTCAAATACCGCCGTTGACTCGAACACTCCGAATCAAAATTCAGTCTCAACACCCAAACCTCTTTTAATCTATAAATTCAGCAAGTTTAGTATAAATATGTATTTAGTTATTGTTTGTACGATTACTGGAGTGTTTTGGAGTTATGCATTTTCGAAATGAATATGGCTTGATATCGGAACGATGAAGTACATGTAACAGTTTCAGACCATCCAAGTGTAACCAGTGATAACCGAAAAAAAACTTGGCAGTGTGTCAAATCAGTAATTGAATCTATATTTTGTAACAAGAGAAAGCTGCAAATAGTAATACGATCATTTTGATTCTTGTGTTAGACTAACTCACTGTTTTAACTTTACAAGCATGTCTTGAACAATGTATGTAAGATTTGGTTTTAAGGACCCCTAGAGAGAGGTTGACCAATACATATATATATAATATGAGTACATGAGATTATTATTAAAGTGGCCATATGATGAGGAATGGGTATTTATTTTGGATTTTTAATTCATAAAACAATTTTAAATTATCATGGCTTCCTACTTGACAAATCAGTGTGAAACAACATATGATTAGTTCTTGTCTGTAACACAATAAATGACAAAGATTACATGATTTGTAAATGTATAAAATGTTTGTTACTGATACAACAGCAAACTTATAGATTTTTTGTAAGCTTTTTGCAATGTAATGATTTACGCAAACTTGGTCAATGTTGTTTCACATTGATTTTTCAAATAGGAATCCATGATAACATTGTTTTATGAATTAAAAATCCGAATTAATAACCCAATCCTCATCTACATATGTCCATTTTGAAAACATAGAGGAATGATGCATCTAATGTAATTTTCAGTCAACAAATGAAATGAACATAAATAATACCAAAATATAAATTAGAAAAAAATAATAATGAAGTGAGCACACATCATGCACACAGTAACCCAAACACTAATACATATTAATATTACAACAGTGTCTCATTCTTGCAAATCACAGCTGATATTTCCTCCATAATACTGTAGAGGATAGTGCACTGTCGTAAAAGAGACTGGGGTTTACAACAATGCAGTGTCTTTCTAGTAGCTGGCTTTTCCAAATTTGTGTCCCAGAGACACTTGTTGTTTTTGGCTCACTGCACTTGCAAGCGTTGTGTCTCTGGGTTACCAAATTTGGTTATACCGTAATGGTGAAAATACGGCAATATGGCATTAAAATTGTAGTTTGCTTTCTTCCACTTTCCATTGAGTCCACAGGCACTTGTTTCCCAAGATATGTTTCAGAATACAATAAAATATCACTGATTTTGAGATACTTGGCAAATAATATATGAAAGAGGTAAAATAACACAGGTTTCTAGGATTGCGTACATGTAAGTCCACACACCAACTAAAATAGTGGTATTTTGTGATGTGTGGACTTTTGCGATCCTAGAAACCCTCGTTATTTTACCCCTTTCATATATAATATTTCCCAAGTATTTCAATATTATCGATATTTTATTGTATTCAGGAGCATATATCTCAAGGAAACAAGTGCCTGTGGTTGAGCCCCCCCCCCCCAGTCTTGAGTTATATGCAAATGACAGATCCCATGAAATTAAAAATTTCTATAATTAATTATTATGTATGGTGTGTATATCAATAGAATGTCTAAAGGTAGTTTACAATAATGTTAGTTTTTCAATTTGTAGTGCCCATATTTCAATTATAAATCAGTCATTACTATATTTAGTATGAATATAGTGAGAATTTATTCATAAAAATTGTATGTAAATTGAATTACTGAACATACGTTAACAACTTATCATATGTAATAGTTTTTGGTGGTTGTTAAAATTTTCAGAATAAAAATTGAAGTATTTTTAGTTTCTAAATGACTAGTAACTGACAGCCTGTCCCCCAGTTCTACTACAACTGATCTTTTAATCATACCCACAGCTGAGAAAACACACTACTCTATTGTGTTTCTGAATCACTTGTGGAATTTGAGTAGTTTTCACTTGGAATGTTGTATTGACTTGTGGAATTATTTTTTAAATATGGAAGTGTAGCTACTAGTTATATTTAATATCGAGTGAAAAAAATGTGAAAAGGCTTTCATCTTATGATCTGGGAAAATGATTTTTTTTACTCTGTTGTAGTTTAAAGTGTGTTATTACATTTAATAGTTAGTAGGTGTAGGGGAAAAACTGATAGCAGGAATAGAAGTAGGCAGTGATGTATTGTATATTGTCAAATTTGTTATCTTCATTTCATAGCATATATAGATAGTAACTGTTGTGGTGACTGCACTGACAGGTGGAAATAATAGTATGTCCCATTGAAATGTATTGCATCCTAGATGCACATTTCCATGCTAATGCTAACCCTGAGTGGAGAGAAAAAATTACCTGGGGTCCTAAGCAAAATGCTAGTAAAGTGTATGTGAAACTATGCCTTAGTTTAAAGGGTTCTATGACCTTAGCAACAACACTGATGCACATATTCTTGTGGTATGTATACATGTACATGTATATATTGTAAGTAAGTTGTAACTATAGAGTAATGTGTTCACACTCACAGTTAGCTTACCCCGCCTTGTTACTAAAGAATGTTAATTAGAAAAGTCTGTGACTTTCCTTTTTTGAGGGACTATGTTATCTAATTTTTGTTTGTACATTGTAATGTTTGTTACAGCCTGCAAGTACAAGATCTCCATATCGGAGTAATCTGCGTTCACCGTATAAACCCAGTACATATAGTCATCTATATGATGGCATGACATCATCACCAGCTACTACACATCAAGAGTCTTTAGATTCCTACAGAGACTATCCCAGTGCTAGACCATTACTAGATGACCAAGTCTTTCCACCACATACCACTACACCAACCAGAGTACCTATGAAAACCACCACTGTAACCAAATCACCAGCTAAAGCTGGAATTCCTGAAAGCAACAGTAGAGGTGAGTACAATGGTACTGCCAATTCGGATTAGGATAAAAGTTAGGTGTGAAAAAAAAACAGACAAGTGCTTTTCACACCTAAATTTTGTCTGGCACAGCTATATAGAAAAGATTGACAAAGCTAAAGAGAAGTTGGTCCAAAACAAAGAAAGTAGACAGTTTATTTATAAGTTGTTTAGAAATGGATGTCAAGTCAGTGTACTTTGTGTCAATGACATTTAGACAGGTGGTGATGGATCATTTCTTCCCAAGTTCAACTTCTCCCATTCAACTCCATCCAATTTCAGTTCATCATATTTCTGAGCTGATTGTTATATTTTGCAGTATCTGTCAAAGGTCTGGTTTTCCTACCAAAGCGAGGGATGTTAAATGAAACTGAAAAGTCAGTGTATTGGATGGTGTTACGTCTTAGTATCGAGACGGCTTTTATAACTAACATACATTATACTTGCACACAGAAATCATGTTGCAAAGATCTGTAAATTACTTTACTACTTGATTTTGAAAGAGTGGGAAGAGTTGAAAATGGGACGGGTTGAAATTGAGGCAAGTTGAAATGGGATGAAGTGAATCGCAATCAAACAGGCAGTACTTTACATCTAAATTAGGTGGATTGAACCATTCCCAGTGAAAATACTGGTGTATTTTGCACACGTAAAATATGTAGAAAATGACAACCATTGGTTCTTGGATATACTGGTAATTGAATTATATGCAAAACTGATAATCTATTGGTTCTCCTTTCTCCATGTTTGAGTTTCACTCTTTTTAATTTAATTACTGGAATTCCCTCAGCACCAACAACTGACTACATGTATATGTGTATGAAGTTTTGTGTAAGGCCAACACATCCTGCAAACAGGAAATTAACAAACCTTTAATAGTCTCAAACAAAAATGACACCTCAAGGCAATATATTTATATATAACATTGTCTATTATAATTCAGTGAAAGATGGAAAATATTTCAGACATGTTCATCCACAAATTTTAAACTGTTTGTGTGACAATTACTTTTTATTAGTGTGCATTTATTAATATTTCAGTTAGTATGAATATCAGTTTGCAATATTTCCTGACAAAGAGTGACAGCTATTGTTGTACAAAGTGTCCAGATTGAAAACCTATACAAGTATTCAATCAGCTGTTCTAAGATTCGTATGCCTGCCTCTAGTACAATTTCCGTTTGTCAAATTTCAGAACGAGGACATGAATAATGCACAGGATATAGCATGTACATGTATTGTCTAGGAATAGAATTTAGTTTATGAAAGACTATATCCTGTACTGAGTACATTTTGTACATGGATTGTATATACAAATGTAATGTTAGTGATATGTAGTTCCTCATTCATCATAGCTATTTTACTGTACAGTGTTCTTACAAATTATGAAATCCAGATAATTTTAATTTTTTTTTTTCGACATTCTCTGCAGTTATATTTTTCCAATATTGGTCATATTTCTTATAACTTCTCAATGCCTGATCATTTTACAGTGCAACAATCTACATTTTAGACTAAAATAATGACATGTCATGTATGAAAATATAGTAATTTTATGAGCAAGATGAATTTTCAATTGCCAAAGGAATGAAGTGAGACTTTTATTGAGTCTGACGATGTTCTATTTATAGTGACATAGTTTTCATCGTATTGAGTTATGATTGGTCCATAATAGTTTTCTAGGAGTTTTTGGAATATTTTTTTAAAGTGCATAAACTGCTTTCAGATTGATAGATTCCAGGCATTTAGTATTGAAATGCAGTCCATGCATGCAGCAATGGTCATTTGAAATGAATAAGTAACGTTCTTGTCCATAATTGGATTGTCATGTTTGCAGCTGTCATTTCTGCATTGAGAGGTCTACAGGAAAAGATAAGGAAATTGGAGTCAGAACGCACCATGGCAGAGGAAAACCTACGCACATTGGCAACTGAGACTACGCAGTATAAAGAAATATTACAAAAAGAAAATACAGTAACAGAAGCATCACAGACAGAGATGTCTAAACATTCACAGGGTAAGAATTGTAAAATATAAACATGGTACCAAAAGAACCGATAATTTATACAACTGTACACACATACATTAACTTTGCAATTTTTTACTGTCTTACTAGTACTACAACTTAGTACAAGTACCTACCGCAAAACCCATATCTGGGCCATAAAGGTTTTATCATATACACGATGTAGTGACAGGGAAACATCATTCGAATCACATATATTGGCACTGATATATTTTATTCACAGAAACATCAAAATAGTTAGAAAATCAACAAAGCCAAATCACTGATTGAACATATATCGATGAGCACATCACTTGCCATATTTGGGAAAAGGGCCCCAGGCCGTGATACCGGAAATTATCACCAGTGTTTGATGCTTGTGCTCTCCATTGAATTGCATTGGAGTCGATACTGGGCCCCGGTATATGATAAAAGCTGTTGTTCAGACTGAAAATACAAATTTTTGATTATATGTTCACAGAACTAGAGAGTCAGCTGAGGGCAGCAGACAGTCGATGTAATCTTTTAGAAAAACAACTGGAGTACATGAGAAAGATGGTTCAGAACGCCGAGGTGGATAGGAACAATGCTATGAGGAAAAGTCATGTCCTGGAAAAGCAAGCATCAGACTGGCATAGTGATGAGGTCAAAGGTCAAATTGATAAAGTGGAACAGTTGGAGAGGGACCATGCAAGACTTACAGCAACTCAGACTGTGGCAGAGGTTAGTGCGTTTTATTGATCTGCGAATGGTTTTACCTTCTTTTTCTGGTGAGAAATTGTAGTGTCCATCGCATTGCATATTGCACTACAAGTACTTGTTTGACTGACTCAGTGACTGATTGGTATAGGTTTATTGACACATTACTATAGGGGAAACTTTGTCAAGTGCCACACTTTCCTGTGTTGAAATGTGACAAAGAAATCAGACACACGAAACATTCTCTTTTCGTCTTCCATCCCACAAAATATATGTCATTTTTCTTTGAAAGTTTCTCAATCTAAACAACTACATGTATGACTGAATATCAAGGGCCCATGGAGCAACTTGTGTGTTTAACAAATTAAAGGTTAATGTCAGATTAGGAGTAATATTTGGAAAAACAGTTGTTTGGCAGAGTTATAGACAAGTAAAGTTGGTCCTAAGTAAAAGATTGGCCCTACTGGACACCCCCTCCCCTCTCCTGTCTCCACTGATAGTAATCCAAGGCTGGGATATTAGGGTGTAAAGTAGCATCTTTTGATTTATCTTGTCAGAGTAAAATCAGGGAATTAGAAGACCAAGTCAAAGAGGAAAGACATCATAGGAGATTAATGCAAGACAAAGCAGCCGAGGTAAGCTGCATGTTGTTGTCATAGTGATATTGTACATTTATATGTCTGTCTGTCTGTCTGTCTGTCTGTAGCCGAGGTAAGCTGTGTGTTGTTGTCATAGTGATATTGTACATTTATATGTCTGTCTGTCTGTTTGTCTGTCTGTCTGTAGCTGAGGTAAACCACATGTTGTTGTTGTAGTTTTATTGTACATTTATGTCTGTCTGTGTGTCCATAGCCAAGGTTGTTGTCTTTGTTTTATTGTACATGTCTGTCTGTATACGTACTGTCATATTTTGTTTTTTTCATGTTATATGTCCCACACCTCCACAATAGTCCAATCCAGTAGATTTTTAAGTACAATTGTGGTATTATGTACTTGGCAATACAAGCATGAAATAGTTGAACAGAGGTAGTATTTACCTGATGAATATTGTTAACCATAGGGCCATAGGAGTACTAGTCAGTTAATCCACTTCCCCTTGTCTGTCTCTGTCTGTCTCAGTCCTGGCTATTCGTTTGGCCATATCATTTTTCCTACCATTTGTATGTGTGCCTTGAGTCTCTCAGTACCCACCCCCATCTACCCCTCTTTTGTATGTCAGATGGTACATGTACTAGCTATTTGATCTGTTTGTTGTCTTATACCCTCAGTACATGTACATGTATGTCTGTAAGTATTGTCTACTCAAGATGTCCTGTTTTTAATCACCCCTTCCATGCCCATTGTGTCTTTAGATGTGCAGTCAAACCCAATTATTTCCCACCACCCACAACTACCCTCTTTTGTATGTTACTTAGTATTAGCTACACATGTTTGATAACATTAATTGTTGTATACTAGTAGTTGTACCCCTTGTATGTATGTATGTATGTATGTATGTATGTATGTATGTATGTATGTATGTATGAGTGTGTGTATGAGTGTGTGTGTCTGTATGTATGTATGTATGTATGTATGTATGTATGTATGTCTGTCTGTATGTATGTATGTATGTATGTATGTATGTATGTATGTCTGTCTGTATTGTCTCCTCAATCCCCTCCCCAGGGTGTTTGTCAGAATCCTCTTTTATAGCTAAAATGATGTAGGCTTGGTGTTTCAGTCATTGAACACTACATTTTTAACACAAGGATAGATCTAGACAAATTTCAACTCTAGACTAACAATAACAGAGACACAATAAACACAGCAGGATCCTTTGCCCAATCACATTGAACAGTGATAAGCATTGTCATTCTTTCACAGTGCAGTAAAAACAGGTTTCTCTAATGAAAACAATACACATGGATTTGACGATTTTAATGGCTTCATTTGTTTATTTCTAACCGATAATCTAACTGATAATAATTTTCCTTTCCAGCTTCAAACAGTTGCCGAGGCCAACCGAATATTACTAGAAACAGGGAATTCACCCTGTGATGTGAAAACCAAGAAAACAAAAAAGAAGAAGAAGAAACAAAAGACATGTCCTAAGAAAATGGAAACTCACCATCATCACCATGTAGAACCTAAGAAACATTACAGACTTAACTTGGCAGATATACCATTTATTGCTGGCAAGGTGAGTGTTACCGAGTAGAACCTAAGAAACATTACAGTTAACTTGGCAGATATACCATTTATTGCTGGCAAGGTGAGTGTTACCAAGTAGAACCTAAGAAACATTACAGTTAATTTGGCAGATATACCATTTATTGCTGGCAAGGTGGGTAGTTATGCAATTCACAACTTACTACAGCCAAATAAACTTAAAATGCCATGACAACACACTATAAAATGTATATTTGAAGCATGAACTGTCAGCATGAACATATCATGCTGAAATCAAACATAAGTTATAAGTCTGTGTTTATAACTTAATAAGTTTAAAAAAGAAACTGGAAAAAAATGATGTGTAAAAAGTGACTATAATTTATTGAGTAAAAAACACAGACTTGGTCTGTGCTGCTTCACATTCTACTGGTACATAGAAAAATACTCATCCATGTTGCAATATTAAATTTCAGGTGCCAACACTACGCTTTGATTTGAGCCTGGCTTTACTGAAGGCATTACTCATTTGTTTATTGAATTCTTCACAAACACACAAACCAGTGTCTCAATGTGTTTTCAACTTTTTTTAAAGTTCAGTCTGTTAGGCATGTAAGTGTTTTGTATGTTAACAATTACGATGTGTTATGTCACAATCACTATATACAATGTATGTAAGCGCTTACCAATCTCTAGTTTCAAACAGCACATTGAATTTTGCTTATGACACTAGTGATCATATGGGGGAGGGGGGGGGGGGTCTTTGCGCCTGTAAATTTGCTCAGAAACAAAGTGTTCTTAGTTACTGACTAGGAATTTGTAGCATGTGATCGTAAGATATACATGTGTGAATCAGACAGCACTTTAGCAACTTTTTACATGATAGAACGATAAGAAGGAAGAAATAAACAAAACTCTTGATTCTTTTTTCCTTTATCTTTTCACAGTCAACAACTCCAAGCCATAACATTGGATCCAACTTTCAGAATGTGTTAGCTATGATGAAACTACATAACCCAGCCTGGTGCAATGGTTCAACTCAACACTATAGTTCCAAAACACCGCGATCAAGTCGTTCGGCACCTCGTAGACGTGCCTCGGTATCCTCAACTAGTACAACAGATAGTGACTTATCAGAACTACTCCTTGGTTTACAAGATGAATTTGGTCAGATGGGATTGTAAGTTTTATAGTTTGTGTGTTTTATCTTTTAATATACCACACCAATACTTGCCACAGGATAGCTAATTTCTTACAAAAAGTCAAATAAATAGACAAATGAGCTGTAGGGTTATTAGACCTCTTACAAATAATGTCATATCCACATTCAGTGGTTATCTATGCAAATTGAGGTCACTGTGGTTCAATAGTCCATTCCATGTGATATGATCTAAGCCAATCACATGTGAAAACAATATCTTATGAATTGTGATATGGCCCTTGTTGTTACTTAAATAATGATGTTTGATTTGGTTATATTATAATCTTCCCAGTGAGCATCAAGAACTAGCTAAACAAATCCAGGAATGTGAAGATCATAGGATACGGGATGACCTGGAAAGAGAACTGGATCACCTTGTTTCCAGGATGGAGGGCAAAGGTCACCAAATATCCAAACTGAAAAGATACAGGGAAACTGTAAGTAGCAAAGGACTCTCAGTATTTTCTTACAGCCTCTTGTCTCCATATTCTATACATACATGTATATGCTACACATTTGTGTGCCCTCAAGTGGAAGACAAACTGTTTTTGATAGTGGGCCAGAATGATTATAACTGGGTTTCTTGTTGGTCACAACACATTAGGAGATAGGGACACCATTGTGGTTTGTTCAAGAGAATTTGGTGTGTGTTAGTGGTACATGTATGTCAAATTGGCTTAGATGGCACACTGTGGCATGTAAATGCTGCATTTGTAAGTTGTACACACCAACAAATTAAGAAGAGAAAATGCCATTGTAAAACCTGCCTTCTTTACATCTCACAGTTATCAGAAAAAAAGAAAAAGCGGCCTCGATCTGGAAGTAGACCAAGAAGTGGCCACAGGAGGGCAGCATCCGCATCATTACCAGCAAGCAATGGAGAAAGCACAAATGGTGAAGTTCAAGTGATAACTACCGTCAAGACAAGGGGACGCATTGCACAACCGATATCCGTACAAGAAGGTGACCCTAAGCAGAGTTTAAGGATGCTGAAAGACATACAGACACTACAAACATCACTTAGAAAGGACGATGTCAAGTGGGAATAAAAGTATGCTTCCACCCCTCTCTTTGTGATATGTAGTAGACTTCTTTTGTCATAATCGGGGGTCAGCAGGGATTTAGGGGAGGGGAGAATGCAAACCGGAGGGGCATGGCATGACAAATATGTAGTACTCATCAAATATCTACCTTTGTGCACGTGGATGTATTTATTTTGAGTTGTATATCTGATTTTATTTTCTATCTTTTCACATCTCTGTGTGTCTGTCCATTCTTATTTCTGACTTGTGATTATGTATTTTTTATATAAGATATTTAGTGTAAAAGTTTTTGTTGATATTTTTGTGTATGAGTATTTGTCTGCCCAAGTTGTCCATTTATGACTTGCCACGTATATATATTCACAGCATTGAGTTGTTTCTGTGTACCTTTCCCACTATCTACCTATTATTAAAAAAGTGACTTTATTTGATTCAGTATTTTCTCGAAAATTGATTTTTCTTAAAATGAGGCCCATTCAGTAAATATAAGGTCTAGCCATGGCATTGACATAGACAGTTTGGTGGAGGGTGGTCAATGCACAGTCTGTAAGGTATGACGTGACGGGGCGCCCTCACACATCGGTCAATCAAAGGCCAGTGAGGGTGGAACCACACGATGTAATTTGCAGTCTATGGTTACGCACTGATTGATAAACCACATGGGACATACCGTAATCTAGTAAATACAATGTTTTGTCCCATTTTAATAGAAAACAATCACCTTTCAAGTTTCTTAACATACATGTAGTTGTGATTATAATACTAATACATACACGTTTATTACTCAGAATATTTCAAAGAAATTGACATTTTTGTCAATACCTCTAACACAAGATCACACGTCACCATACATTTATAAGGCTTTCAGTGTACTGTCCGTTTCTTGTTACCGTTCACCAACTCTGCTTGATGGTACAACCATGCAGAAAACAGTCAGAAACTGCACATTCTACACTTACAAGACTCAATGAACATCGTTTCTTGCAACTTTTGGTCGAAATAAAATGAACTAATGTGCCACCATCCAAATATCAAAAGCTAACCTCAAAACATTGGTGCCTGCTTGTGTGTGTGTGTAGTTGCCGTACATTTAAATGGTTTATTTCATTTTGACAAAAATGTAGCAAGAAATTGTGATCTTCCTCTAAAAATGCATCATGTGCACTCTTTCTTATTGGTTTCTGCATGGTTGTATCAAATAGAGCCCTGGGGACGAGCATAAACCAGGCATTACATGTACTTATGTCCTTGTCTTTAAGTTATACCATGATTCAATTCATTATTGATTATTGAACATAACTAACATGTAACATTATTCAGTCAAAAAAAAAACTTATAAAATTAGGCGTACTTAAAGAATGGGAAATGAAAACATACTTAATATACAAAACAGTACAGTATATACAAATTCTGAACACTTATAAGATATGAAATATGATGATTTGTATAGTCAAGAAATCATTTAATTTGACATTTTCAAGTGGCACTGCCTGTAAGCGATGTCTTCTATCTGCTTTATAAAATTATATCCGTGCACAAAATACAACTATACAATTCATACTCGGATATTATTAATTTACCCCATACTTTTTTCTTTGTTCGGTCAAGGAAAATATGAGTAACCTAAGGGGCCTTTTCATTACAAGTCACTTGATACTTGATGAGTTTTAATTTACTGGTAACCCCCAAAATTTTGTCATATGACATTTTTTGTATCTGTGCACATAAACTCATTATGAGAGCTCTACCAGTAAATTAGTCTAATGATGCAAGACAGTATTTGGAATGAAATAGAAGTAACCACCAAAAACTACCAAGTTACAGACTGTAGCCCTTTAAACAAAAATAACCACCAAAGACCATAAAGTTACAGACCATGTCCCTTTCAACAAAAGTATACCACCAAAACCTACAAAGTTACAGACTGTCCTTTTAATTTAAAGTAATCACCAAAAATTACACAGGTATGGACTGTGTCACCTTAATCCAAAATCCCCAAAGACCACAAAGTTACAGACTGTGTCACTTTAATCAATTCTATGGAATATTATTTCAATACATGTACATGCATACTTGTTTATACAGATTGACTCTACTGTAAACTTTTCAATTATACTTTAGACATTCCAAGTAAAATCTTTTTAATTTATGTGACTCGTACTTCAGTTATCCAACATGCAACATAATTTGGTAAAGTTAGTTTGTGTTTTTTTGTGTGTTTGCAAGAGAGCCATGACATTTTATGTGATACAGAAAGTTGTAAGTTAATAACGTAACACGTTAAATGAATTCTTTATGTCAATTATTTGTAAAAAAAAAAAAAAAAAATCCTGTTTTTGGTCGTTTTGCTATTATCCCAACTCATTTCTATTGTGTAACATTTTTGTAGGTTCAGAATTATTGGAAAGGGAGGAAATATGTTGTATTATTGCAGCATATGTGACAGTGAGATTAATTTATATTAACTGGCTGCTGTGTTGGAACAGCCATATTGCAGTCCAAACAGGGCATGCTCAAATGCAATGGACAATGGGATTACATTGTGTATTTGTAGTCATGGTAACACCTTGGGAGATTGGAGGGATAGCCCTCTCACAACAGTTGAAGTAACTACGAGTATGGATGTAATGTGGCAGGTTTGTTTACACAACTTTACTTTATGGTTGTCAGTGTGGTGATTCATCTCCCACAATGCATCATTCAAGATGGCAGATATTCAAGTGGTCTATTATGCAAATGAGGAGTGTTACCCAGTAGAATGCACAATTTGAGGTTTTAGTAAACATGCTGTTTGACTATATCAATCTCTTGCCTGTAGTAGTTCCCAGTATCTTTCATATTTTCAATTATTTTCAATATTTGTGACATATTCATGAAATGGATCTTGAATCTAGAGGTATTAATTTTCATGATTATTATCTGTGCCATGAATTGTATGTATTTTTATTTAAATATTTCCTGTATTATAAGAAAGGGTTTATGGCAAAATTTTCTTTAAATATTATTATATAATAAAGTAAAGTAGTAAAGATGGTGTCGAGTTGTACAGTGTATATTTATTAGCATTGTCTTTCTGCTTCTATCCCATACTTACCTGTCACTCAGTACAATTAGGCTAAATCTCACTCTTTTCTCATACGAGGCAATACAAATTAACGCTCTCGTCTACCCGCTCTCACAGCCCACGAGACTATACCCCAATACTGAAGTTCTCATTGCCTCACCGCCCGAAGTGGACGGCGTTTCTTTTCTCGGCGATTTTTGAGTACCCTTCGAAGCCTTTTTTTCACAGGACTTCTCAATTCGTACTCAGGTTAGTATGTTTTTACATTGACTGCGTTCTTCAGTCGGTTTTTTTTTTTTTTTTTTTTTTTTGAAATCGCTAACGGTACTGAGTGCACGTTATCATTGCGTGGAAAAATGACGGCAATGTCAAAACATTTGATAGTTGGTGTAAAAGGCGGTCTATTGATTCCAGCCGTCCAACTATAGTATAGGACAAGTTACGACTTCCTTGTATTCTTATTTGAGGAGAAGGGGTTACAGGTTAGAACTATTGCCACATATATCGTTCTGCTCTGTCTGCAGTACTACCACGTATTGAAGATGAAGGTGTCAAGGTAGGTAATCATTCTGCTCTTGATGCTCTTATAAAAGGTTTCATTTTGAAGAGACCATTCAGGAGACATCTAGTGCCCTCATGGAATTTGCCTTTCGTTTTGGAAAGTCAGGAAAAATCTTGTTCATTGAAGTACCTCACTCTAAAGACTCTTCTTACTGGTCGTAGTAACTTGTCGGAGACGGAGTGAATTGCATGCCCTCTCAGTAGACAAGAATCGCCTCCATTGGGAACCAAAGGGCGTGAGATTAATACCACACCTGGGGTTTCTGGCAAAGAATGAATCATTAAATCACCCAGGGCAACCGATCTGCATTCCAAAGCTTATTGAGTTTTCAACTGATGTGGAGGAGAAGTTGATCTGCCCATACCGAGCGTTACGTTGCTATGTAAGAGCAACTAAGCATTTAAGAAAGAATTGTGATCAGTTATTCATCAAGTATAAACCAAATTCATGGTCCAGCACACCGGGACACTCTCACGCCCGGGCTCTCACGTTGGACCATGGTGCAGGCATATGACAATCCAGACAGCACAACTGCCAAACTTTGCAGAGTCACTGCTCATGACACACGAACCTTAGCATCATCGTGGGCACTAGCTGTTCAATGTCGTTGCCTCTGATGATATTTTGAAAACAGCCTTAATTTGGGCATCTCCAACAACATTCATGAGTTATTATCTAAAGGACTTTGGAATGGATGGAGGGAACTTTGGCATGGCAAGCTTGAAGTCTAAGATGAAAGGAAAATAACTCTGGTGAGTAATATGGTTCTTTCGGTATCTTGAGTAACTACCCACCTCCTTTTGGGCTTTTGATTCTGTGTTTTAGGTTAATTGTATTGAGTGACAGGTAAGTATGGGATTGAAGCAGAATAGAAGTTTCTTGAAAGAAAACCTTTTCTGCGAGGTCACATACTTACCTGCCACTGCTCCCCCCCCCCACCTCCCCACTCAATTAATAGTTAATATTGTGTTGAATGGGACAATGAGAACTGAGTATTGGGATATAGTCTCGTGGGCTGTGAGAGTGGGTAGACGAGAGCATTAATTTGTATTGCCTCGTATGAGAAAAGACAGTGAGATTAGCCTAATTGTACTGAGTGACAGGTAAGTAGTGATCTCGCAGAAAAGGGATTCTTTCAAGAAACTTCTATTCAAAGCCATTCTTCTAGTCTTGGTTACCCAGACGAGACATTCCAACTACCCCTCACCGGATATATCTCCATTAGCAGTGCATGCTGGGGAATACTTCACTTCCAACATTGCAGACTGCTGGACGATAGAGGTACCTTCGTGGCAGGTTAACACTTCTAAATCGACTGATGCATCTTAATTACAACAAACAGGCCTTTTAAGCCCATTTTTTTCATGACTTGGAAGAAATGTATCATGTGAATTTTGGTGTGGGTAGTGGTGTTGTAGAAGAGCCCTCAGTACAGAGTCTTGGTAACTATGACTACCCATTCCACTTGCTGATTGTGCTGTGCTTAGCACTTTGTGAGTAGTCAGCCTGATGAGGTAATTTCTTTAATGAGTAATGTTTCAACATCATTGACTGAGTTTGTCAAATAAACAGATCAGTCCAACTACAGAGAATGCACACCAAACTATTATGAGGCCAGAACTTCAGTATATTAGCAGGTACATAGGCTAACGTCGAGGTCAGAGGTCACATTGTTGACAAATGTATGTACTTTTGATTCTTTCTGTTCTGTGTAAAGGGATTGGGCAATAACACAAGTAGCCAGGAGAGACAATAATTGTGGTATTTATTTATTTATTCATTTATTGCCAAGGGATCCGGATTCAATTTCGAAAAGTCATCTTAATGAATTTTTCTTTGAGTGGACAAATTGTTAAAAAGTCACAAAGTTCTTTCATCAAGATTAGATTTTAGCAGAAAAGTAACATTAAACAGAAATTGCAAATTTACAACAAGTTGTAGTTTAATTTGAGATGGTACAGAATTTGTTGCCAGTTGTTGACAGAATAAGTCATGACAAATAAAGTAAAAGTGTAAATGAAATACCCATTAAAGAACATTGTAAATCATTGACGATGCCATAGGTTGTTAAAAAACAAAAGATTATACACTTTGATCACTAGGAGTGCTATTCACAAGCAAGTATAGTAGGCCTTCTTTGAAAAATCTGCATTTCAGTGTTTTATTAGATAGCATAATTTTTATGATGTATTATCGATTGCTTCATGTAGTGCAACGTGGATGTCATCCATGACAAAATTCTAACCCCCATTTTTGATAATCGGGGTGTATATTCTGCTATTGGGACATATCTTCCATTCAAAATGGCTGCAAAACGAGTAACTGGAATATGTTGTGGCAAAGCTATCCTGTACAGTGAATTCATTGAATAAATAATCGAATGAAGTAATAAGTTAAAATATTTTATACAATGTATATATATTCGTTAGAATTGGAAGTAAGGCCGACTTCGAACACTACTACCTGTTCAACAAGTCATTTATATTTATATATTACATTTACATACCAAAAATACTACTATGGATTGCAAAGCATATTGAAGACAAGTCAGATGTAATGTTTACAGAACTTTTAACTGATGTTGGCCGTATCACTTAGATTCTTAAAAATCAACACTCTCAGCCAGGAATTCCAGCATAAAAAAATAGTTTGCATCTCATAAGCTGTTTGCAATGTTAATGATAAAAGGATCCATAAAATTGATAAACAAAAGATTAAACTTTCCTTTGCCTGGTATGATATGACTCATGTGTAAGATTGCATTATCACATGGGAAGTTCTGGAAACACCACATGGCTGGCTGAGTGGCTTCATCCCTAAAAGTTCAGTTTAAATTAATTTGAAAGCAGTACTCTTTCCACTTACACCTGTAAACTATCATTGTGGATGTTTGTTGGGGGAGGGGGGGGGGGGCTATGATGAGCAGCTAACTCTAATTTTTCTAGCCCACTGTGGTGGTGGGTCAGCGTAACCAGCCAGTTCTGCCTTCTCTTGTTCTTCATATGGATTTTGTAAAATTGTATGCAAATTTTGGACTTCTGAGAAATCATCTTTTTCTGCCTTTTTTATTGCAGACTCTGCCATCCAGTTCCTCAAGATGTATCTTGGATTAACAGCTGAAATTTAAAAATAGATACTTATTTAATGTTGTACAAGAAAGTCTAATTATTGCTTGTAACATCATAAGTTATGTAAATGAATGATAAGCAATAATGAACACTTATAACTTAATATATTCATTGTTTTGGAAAACAATGATAATGCAATAAAATTGATTGATTTTCATGATAAGTTTTGGCACTGTACAAGCATTTTCCTTCACTCTGTCCTCGATCAATTCCTTACAGCTTAGTACATAAAAGAATACATTTAGCTTTATACTCACCATTCATTCTATCACTTCTCAGTTGGTCAGTGTCTTCTTCACCATTTTGTATAATTCTCTTACAATAGATATCTAACCATTCACTCCATTGTGGATGCTCCTGTAGTCCACTCAATGACCACAGTCTATTTGGTATATCATTATTTTGTAGTTGTTGTAGTGTCAATTCTCCAACTTGTCTGAATGTCATAGTAAAATCAGCTGCAGTGTCTTCCATCATCTGAAATATACAGACAACAAAACAGCATTGTGACAGAACCGTACTCGAGATATTTGCATAAGAGTTTGCAGTGTTCTATGTTGCCATACTTTAATTAGCGTATTGAGTGAAAGTGCAGCAGAAAACACTGCAAGCACTAGTGCAAATGCCCCTGAGTACCCACACTGGCACTCACATGTTATGGGGTTCTGTTATTGTTACATATGTTTTATCTGAAACATTAAAATTTCTGTAAAAATGACACTTCAGTATGAGATCACATACTTTCATGTAGAACTAACAACCGTGTCCTCATTTGCATGCAGGTATGCAATAATGTTTTCGGTATTGTACTGCAGTGCATATACCACTAGTAATAATACTAGTATGCACACGCATCGGTGCAAGTAATCACTGGTACATATGTAGTAATATATACACCTTCAACCAAACTGTTCTCATCCGTGCTGTAATACCCACTTGTTACCCAAAATAGAATTATATTACAATACAATACATAAGAACATCATAAACTGCAAATGTAACTAGCTATCATTTGATTAGTTGGTTTCCACTCCCTGTGCTACATGTATGCTATGGACATTACTAAAGGTTTGTATGAGAATAAATCAACTCCATCTAATATTCTATTTTGTCTCTCTAGTGTGAGTCAAAATATTATTGCCAAAACTAAGAATTTCCACAATTTAGTTGTTACTTGCCTTTAATAACAGACCAATAATATATTCATCTTCTTCAGCAGTTTGTAATAATCCCAGTTTTGTTCTAAAAATCTCTATAAACTTTCTTTTATATATTTCAACATAACCTCTCAGTACAGATTCTGATCTGAAATTTAATTTCGACAAAAAATAACAATTCAGGAGTGACTGAACATGTTTAAATAGACAGTAAGTAGATAATTAGAATATTAATAATGAATACAGAAACTGATAAGTGCATACACACATAAAATGTGACTTTTTATCTCACTGGGAGTACAAATATACAGTTTTGTGTCTGAACCTGGTTTGTCTTATCCAACAGTGATGTTGATTTGTGTTCATAGCTAACATACAACCTCAGACATCAGACTGTGGACGAACGGAACCTTTTACAAACAGTGAAAGTAAACAACTAAATTGGATTATTAACACTTGGCACAGCACATTGGAAGTACAGAGACTTGCATTACATTCCATCAAATGATAAGAACAGTTTTATGGCCACTTTACATAATAGCTCAGATCACTAAAAGAATTCCCTATAGTGGTCTGAGATAATAAATCAAGTTCCCCTGGTATTCCTTGTATATATGTACAGAGGCCATAAATCTGTTTTTTATAAAATGAGGAAATGTTATACAAGTCTCTGCTGTTCCAACATACTTAGCCAAGTGTTATTAATCCAATTCATTTGTTTATCTTCTCAGTTTGTAACAGGTTTCGTCTGTTCATGGTCTGATGTCTGAAGTTGTAAAACACAGTGTGTGATGTCAAAGAACATTGCTCCACCTTATTGAAACCCTATACACACTCTAGTTTGGTAGTAACAATATTATAATTATATTAATGAGACATAACTAAATATAATTTGTGAACTTACTGTCGTTTTTGATCTGGGGTTAACAAGGACCATAAGGCTGCTCTCAACTGATTCATATTATAAAATCCAACATCTGGTTGATTCTCAAAACTGTACCGACCTTCATCATCTGATGAGTTTGGAATAAATCCAGGGATGTAGTTGTCAAGGAAACCAAATGGTCCATAGTCAATAGTGATGGAGAGAAGACTGAAATTATCAGTGTTCATTACTCCTGAAAACCAAACCAAAACAAAACATTGAAATTTTAAGTACTTTTCTCTCATTGCTAACATAAATGATAAAGTGTATTATGGGTAAAAAGTGTAAAACTAAGTTTAACAACATATAAATAGCCTTCACTTAATATGGAACGTGCAAACCCGCCATGTTGAATGTTGCATCATGGGAAATGTGATAATAAATAATCATTACCACTATCACCAATGCTACTGATGCCGCCACCATGCACCCCTACTAGTACTGCCACCATCACCACCACCACCACTGCTGATGCAACCACCAATATCATCACCACTACAACTGCAAACATGGCCATCACCACTGCCACAACCACAACCACCACTATCACCACTACCATCATCATTACCACCACCACTGCTTCAACCACTGTGGTCAACCACCCCACTGCCACCACCACCACCACTACTATCTCCACCTCTCCCACTCATTCCTTGTCTGACAACTAATGTGGTTGTACCAGAAATAGTATGCAAAGATAGACATATACACACAAAGAAGACCCTGAGTACAGTGAATCAAAACACTCACAATACAGACAATTGCGAGTTTAAATCATCAGCAATCTTACCATGAGCAAATCCAACAGACATCCACCTAGCCATCAAGTCTGCTGTATGTGATACGATTTCAGACAACAATGCTAAGTATTTGTTTTCATCCGTAGCATCTATCAGTGGAAAATACTGCTCAATTACAAAATCTGTCAGTTTCCTGAAATAGGAAAAGAAAATATTCGGTCATACTAAATGAGAAAGCCTTGGCTGAATTTTATCTGCTGTGCATTCCTTTATGCTTTAATAGGAGACCAAGAAAAGGTAATTTCATGAACCCTGCAACATATGATCTCTCTAAAACAGAATTAAACAGATTGGCAAATATGGCTTACAAGAGGCCTGTTGTACACTGGAGTGAGCATTCTGGGAAACAAACAAAGTTGGGAGCTACAACCTTCTTGTTACAATATTCTCAGGATTTTGGGGCAAGGGTTAAAGAGGTGGCGAGTACCTAACTTTGAGCACTGAAAAGTGATATATGAAAATGAACATTATAGCCTAAATTCAGCATTGTCCATAAAGGCTTGACAGACACACTTTAAAACCTCAGTTATATTCAGTTATGCAAGGTCTGAACCAAACCAAGTTATCTGTGGCAGAAAAAGGGATGTTGACAAAGAGCTAGAAAGACTGGTGACTTTAGCTCTTTGGAATATCACTTCTGGAGGATTTGACTTGGCCTACAAAATACAGACCTGAGCAGCAAATACATTTCCTTCCAGTCATTTATTTGCAAGGATTGAAACTTGCCAACATTATACATGGCAGTGAAAAAGATGTCAACACACTGACAAACAGACTGATGTCTAAAGACCAAAATGAAATCTGTCCTTCCCATGAAAATAGTTGTGGTCTGTTGGAGGCTCAAAAGACACACCTCAGGTAAACTACTTCCTTCTACATTCTGTGTCATCATCATTGTGCAAGGTTTGACACAACCAAAGTTACGCATAGCAGAGAAAATAATTTTGACCCAACAGACTGAATCTGATGACTGCATATGGTGTTACCCCCTCTGGAGGACAAACCTGTCAGAAGCAAAAAGAGACATACCTTAGCAAATGTGTTTCCTTCTTATATGCCAGTATCTCTAGTGAGCCAATGCGGAACCAACTCCTTGCTAATCTTAAGACAACTGCTGCTCTTTCTTTCTTAAGATGACCATCATAAAACTGGTCTCTCCAGACTGGGTCATCACTAACAACCAAACTAAGAAACAAAGCAAAAGAAAGAAACAAAATTAAGATTAAAATTCCCCACTGAATATGTTGATCTGACCAGACGAGTTATTTACAGGTAGTGTCTAATTTCTCTTCACATTGTTTACAAAATTAAAGAGCGTTTGATATGATATTTTAAATTACCATTCGACTAAACTATTCAAACATGCACTATAATAAATACATTCACAGTATAGACTCCCTGGAGTGAATCTATTGTTTTAACTATAGTATTACCATCTAATAAAACTCCCTTGAATCTGATGAATGTTGGCCAGGTCTGACCCCTAACCTTTAACCTCTTACCTGAGTGCCCTACTTGTTGGGATTCCTAAATAATACATGGCTTCACTACACAGGAATTCCCTCACAGATGATCTGATGACTGCTTTACCATCTCCACGTCTTGAGTACGGTGTCAGACCAGAGCCTTTAAGTTGTAGTTCCCATCTCTCTCCCTTCCTGCAATAAAATAAGATTGATGCCTAGGATTTTAGCAACCAAACTATTATTAGTATCAGTTACCAATCAACCCAACTAAAACACAACGGCGTCAAATTTATCAACCATTTAAAGACACTTCCATAGTTTACAATTATGCACTATTTTGATGATGTTATTTTGCATTTTACGTTACCATACATATTTTATGTTAGCACAAAGTAATCCAAAGTTGTAGGGGCTCATATTATTGAGTAAGAACTTACCTGTTAAGATATTCACCTAGGAGATGTGCCCTTCCATCTCCAAGCTGATCAGCCCAGTTACCAAACTGAAAAACAAAAGATTATAACACATACATGTACATTTAACATCTGTAAAAATTAGGTCTCAAAGCTTGAACAGTCGCCATATTGAGATAATTGTTTACTTTTTTGACCTCTGACCTCTGACCTTTTGAATATTGACCTTTATAGTGCACCAATCTATCTGCATACAAAATATCAAACCAGTGATTATGTATTTATCTTATACCATGCATGAGGCGAGTTGAAATACATCATGACAGCATAAGTCTATGTCATCACAAAGCGTGTCCACATCACTGCATTTTTGGTTCTGCTATGTTCGAAATATGAGTCAAAACGTAGTATGGTTTATGCCCCCCCCCCCCCCCCCCCCCTTAATACTGTACAATCTCGGTCCACAAAATCCATTTCCTGTCCATAAACATTAGTATAATATAACTGCACTTTGGTACAATAAAAACGGCCCGTGTCAATATTTTCATCACCACAAAATGTAATTTACATGTACACATAAAAATGACACTTTCACTTTGTCTCTGTCTACATTCATCAAAAAGTATACTTGTCATTGGAACTTACCTGGTGACCCCCGTATCTATGTGATAATGGAGTTGAATCCGTTACTATGGTATTGCCACTAACAAAAGCCAGGAAGTAGTCAGTTTTAGTGACATCCATATGTAGGTCTAGTATATCTTCTAACACAGGTTGGACAACTGCTGCCAGTTTGACAGGAGTTTGTAGAGGAGAGGGCAGTACTCTGGAAAACAGAACATCCTTAACTTCGCGTACATAGATTTTTTCTTCTTTGTCAACTGGAAATGTAGCTGTTACAGAATTAAAGTTGTACATAATGGGTATTTAATTCTGTACACTAAAAATATATAGAGAGATAAATATATAAAACTAACATGAAATGGTAAATCTGAGTGAAACTCCCTTTTTTTCTTTTTTCTGTTTTTTATTTAATAAATAAATAAAAAACTCCTTTTTTCAGACACTACACACTCCCAACATATTTCATATAGATTACATTCTGAAACATATTAAGAGTCATGGGTGTCTGTGGTTGGTAGCCGTTAACAATGTGTCCAATTCTAGCAGTGGACATAGATGGAGCTCTGTCATACCATGAGATCCATGGTAATACCAAGCAGTGGCAACGTAGCATGCAGATGTATATGTTGTGCCATATGTTGACATCGTGATCGTGGTTTTTGTTGTTGTTGTTGTTGTTGTTGTTGTTTTTTTGTTGTTTTTTTTTTGGGGGGGGGGGGGTATTGATTTTAGGGTGCAGACCCAGACATTAATTTGACTGGATTTATCGTATCATAAATTATTATATTATGTGACATTATAACTACAATTACCCACAGGTAACATCAACTTAGATTTAACAGACAATGTTGGCAGTAATTTAACATTCGAATTTCAATTCCGTGTTTCAAGCCTTGGTTTAGTGTAGACAGTTTCTTCAGATAGTACACCAAAACAGTTATCGGGGCCATAAATACGTCAATAACGTACATGCATAGACTGGCACCTAGGTATACCGTTTTATGTAACACTTATTTACCTAGAAGAAGACTGTCGGCAAACGTCCAATCATCCAACGACTTTATCAAACGTCTGTCAAAATCTGCTGGATATGATCGACTGCATGAGTTTTTATTTGTGATGTACTTCAGTTGACCATCATCTTCATCACATTTCTGCTCACTTCCAACATTTCCAATGTGCAGAGCGTTCACAATAATTGAACATATTATGAACTTCCGTATTGTCACGCAAAGCGACAGCGCCATTTTGAGGTCGGAGGTCAATACCACCTAGGTTAATCACAACAGTTGCATTGGAAACCCCTAAGCTTATCTCTATTGTATAATTTGAAAAGACTCGCCGAATGTGTACATGTAACTTTTTTCTTGTTTCTTTTTTGGACTGCCTTTTTGTCACCGGGGCCCCCAACAAAGAGTGTAGTGGTTCTGTCATCTTCGCATAGCGTTTGGCCATGTTAACAAATCTTTATAGTGATAGGTATAGAAAACCATATCTAGTATACCCCCATGAGTATATCTGTTTATTTGCTGGTTTATTTAATTATTTTATTTGTCCCTATACTTGTCGTTCGTTTGCTTGTTCATTTGTCATTTATTTGATAGTTTATTTATTTATTTATTTATTTATTTATTTATTTATTTATTTATTTATTTATTTATTTATTTATTTATTTATTTATTTATTTATTTATTTGTTTGTTTGTTTGTTTGTTTGTTTGTTTGTTTGTTTGTTTTGTTTTGTTTTGTTTGTCACACGGTTCCTGGGTCCCCTGTGCCCTACCTTACGATTTGTGTTATTGAAAACAGAAGAACAGAAGAATACAATAAACACATTGTATGCCCAGGTAGAAAATACTGAATAGTTCGTCACACATGATGCGTCGTGTCTTTCTTGGTTCGTTCATAAGGTCCATGAACCGGACTGACGTATAACAATTTAGCATATCAGAGTGACCGAAGTATATAAACCGTACATCAACATGGCGGCGTTATTTCGACGCCGTGGAACAGTGGGTCCATTTCCACTAAAAGACTGGATTGATTTGGTGAGAGCAATAGAGGAAGAGCAAAAGGCAGCAGTACTTTTACAGAAGAAGACATCGAGAACACTGAGAACATCACGGAAGAACGACGGTGGTGGTCTGAAGAACTTGGTATCCGGTTCTGGTAACGGAGACGAGTTTGCTACTCTAAAGGAATTGGAATGTGAGCTAGATATTTGGCAGGTACTGTGACATCTTAATACATGTATATATACTTGGAATTCTTGAAATAGTCATGTGGAAAGAAATCGAATTTTCACGAGTCACTTTCAAGAACACACAAATCAATCCTATTTTGGTTGAAATAGTTTTTTTATGTATACACAACCAGTTTTTTTTTTAGAGCTTAATATTGTTGATTGTTTATTTGCCCTAGTTGTCATAGATCGAGTCACGGTTGGTGATTTTTCCCCTTCAATGCGTTCCACTTTTCAGGCTTACATTGTTGGTAATATTGAAGAATGTGTTCCACTTTTCAGGCTTCCATTGTTGGTAATATTGAAGAATGCAAACGTTTGTTGGACAGTGATATTTTGTTACTGGATGCCCGTGACATCACAGGAGCAACACCGCTTCACTATGCAGTTAGATACAACCACAAGGATATCGTACAGGAATTACTTAGTAGAAAAGTCGGTGAGTTGTTATGATGGTTCAATTAATGTTTTACACGTATATGGTGGTAACATATGTGCAGTCAGTAAAACATGCATTTTGGACAGAGTCCAGTTACACCGGTGTTGATAGCAGAAGTAGATAGTTACGAAATGATACCCTTGACCTCTAGAGTTGATAATGGGTTCGTGGGTGGATGAGTGAGTTGATTGGTTGAGTTGAGGTGAGGGGAGAGGGGGTGAGTGAGTGAGTGAGTGAGTGAGCGAGCGAGCGAGCGAGCGAACTATATAGCGAGTGAGCAAGTGAGAGCTTGCAGGTAGATGAATGAATGGATGGATGGAATGCTAAGGTAGATATATGGCTCGCTGGACGGAGAGAGAAATAAGTAAATGAAGGGATAAAATAAACTATCCCCACCAAGATTGACAAACTTTACTTGATATTTTGAGGAACAACGTTCAGTTGATATTTTGAGGGGATTGTATCATGAAAATGATATGACTGTCATTATAGCATTCCACCAAATGAAGCATGACAAAATAGCATCCCGTCATTACATTGGTCTATCTAGTATGTATACACCTTTTATTCTACTATAAACTTGCATCGCTTTCCTATCAGTAGATCGCATTTCTCACAAATGGTCAAACGGTATACAATCTATATACATTCAAGCATATATAAGGGTTTTGTCGTTATTTACCTGAAACTTTCACCTGAAAACGCCAACTCATGAATTGGTTGTGTAGGTTCTAATCGTGGAGAGTAAGTCCATTATTTATGTGAGTACATACAACAAATCAACGTCCATTCAATAGCTTATATCAACATGTCACAACAGAAGTTTTAGTTTGTGTAGCTGAATGCTCGTATTAAATCACGTCGTACACTGGGTCGTAATACATCATGGTATCATGCGCAATGTACAATGACAATGCCGGGGGTCATGCTATGGCTAGACTATAGCTGTAAGCATGTAAGCTATTTCTTGACTCCCATTTACCCTTCTCTCTTTTGTTTTTTTTGTTGTTGCCAAGGTTTTGTGATCATTTGTACATTTGGGTAAATAAACCACTCAAGCTTATATATAATAGCCTTCGTCCTTGAGGACTTCTATACTCTTGTCCACTTGGTAAATAATTCCATCGATGTCGTATCCTACAGACGTGGCCATCTTATTCGACATACTGGGTGGCGACATAATGTAATCTGACAAATGACAAGTCTCTTGGATAGCATGTCATCGTACAGGACCGTAGCCTGACCAAATTGCCGGGGGTGGGGGCAGAACTTTGTCTTGGTACAATCATGCATGCTGACGCGTGAAACAAGGCATTTCCTGACAAACCTATTCCGGACCTCTATTTTTGTGAAGATTCTGGGTATACCATTGTTGGATGATAAAAAGTCGACAATATTTTAGACACCAATTGACAGAACATTTAGTGGATTTTTTTTTGGGGGGGAGGGGCTATTGTCTTCCGTGGATCACTTTATGAATATTAGAATTTATATTTCACCACGGTTTCTAAGGTCAATCACGGCTAGCGTTGATGGAGATATGCGGTCTAGCGAGTATCGTGTTGTGTTTGTCTATTACTTACATTAGTATATTTCTATATTCCCTTTGTTTGTTTTAGATGTGGACCGTAAAGTTCCAGTATATAAAGGGACTGCACTTCACATAGCAGCAAGGAGAAACTTTACGAATATTATGAGACGGTTGGTAAATCACGATGCAGACATAAATGCACGAGATCGAGATGGTATGGTTCCATTACATCTATCCACACGGCATGGACATTTTGAGGCTACTAAGGTTTGGTATTAATATACAGGCGTATAAACCGAATGTTTTATAATGGGGGGTCAAAAACCAGTGTTGTATATCAACTAGTAAATTTTCGGAAAAATGTGAAACAATTACATTAGCGAGGGTTCAAGCCGAACCAATTACTGTGTGCTTCGGTATAGGCTTAAATACATTTGCATTTTTACCTCAAGTAAGGGGAGGTAGCGTTATGCTTCCGTCCGTCTATGTATGTATGTATGCATGTATGCATGTATGTATGTATGTATGTATGTATGTATGTATGTATGTGTGTGTATGTATGTATGTATGTATGTATGTATGTATGTATGTATGTATGTATGTATGTATGTATGTATGTGTGTGTGTGTGTGTGTGTGTGTGTTTGTTGATTGTATTTCTGATTTTCTATCCGTTCTATTATTTGTCAGTTGTTTCTATATAGTGGAGCAGACGTGAATGTACGAGACAATGACCAGATGACACCGCTTCATTATGCTGCACAACGCGGGAATGTACAGATGTGTGAATTATTGGTGAGGGTTTTTTTTTGTATTTCGTCTTGTGCCAGTGAACCTGTAGTGAGTCATTTGCTTCGTGTTGTCATTGTAAATCGTCTTCGTTTTCTCCATGACCATATACAAATGGAAGCCAATTAGGTAGAAACAAATTGTCGTCTGGCACGACAAAAATATTTGCTAACACTACTAAATGTTATTGGCTGACTTTAAGTTGATAAAACTCTTATCAATATGGCTACATTCTATTATCTGGCGAAGAGTAAAATTGCTACATAGTTATCGTTTTGAAGGACAACATTTGAAGTATAATTGCTACAGATCTTGACTTTTGTCCATTGACGTACGTGTCTTAGAAGGCAAAGAACCCTCTTCTCAAAATACATCCACTGTCTTCTGGGAGATGCCGATGGCATGCTGAATCATGGTTAACTGTCAAAAATGGCTCAAAACCGTTGTGGCTGGAGGAAACTTATGGTTGACTGCTGCGCAGCCGAACGATGATGATGATGTCTTAAAAGAGATATACATTGTTACAGTTTCAGACTACCGAACAATTTGGTGGTCTGAGTTGCCATGTATGATTTAGTGATGACCAGCTAAGAGACAATGATACACTGACACAAAGCAAACATAGTAAAATTGTTAAGATTTTAATCACGAAAAGTGATGAAATGAAATAGTGCTATAAGAATGTTTATTGAGCCAGACGATACAATGTAGCAATTTTAGTATAATTGTTTTGTTGAGCCAGACTATGGTCTGTTCTTAGTAATTGTATACTTTTATCAACTCCTAATGGCGCTTGCAGTACAGTGCAGGCTCTGTAAGCATATATGATTTAAATATTTCTCACAACAACCTCTGTGCTACTAGGACGTCCCCATTCAAACAGCGTGGTTGACTGGTGCACAGACGTGGTCTAAAGCTTACCCAATAAACTTCATCATTTCAGGAACCAATAACAGTAGCGACGCTCGAACCAGTAACTTGCAGATTCTGAGAGGGCCACTTTCTGTTGGTCAATCAGGACTACACTATAGTAGTAAAATACAAACTGCTGTTGATAACATGATAATTTCATTCAAAATTATCAATCGTATGACTTAAACGCAGACATTTTAATTGAAAGGTATAATTGCCATTGATATTATTGCCATTCTATGTGAACTTTTTGACGATAAGTTTACTTACAATATAAAGTCAACATGAATTATAAAACAAAATTCATGGGTTTGGCTTAAAAACGATTCCTGACTTTACTATTTTTCCCGTTTGATTTCTCGTTATACAAATTCATGACTTATGTATGTTTGACTTTTATAGTTAAGCTACGGTGCAGACTTGCTATCCACAGAGATCAATGACATCACTCCAGTTATGTTTGCTGCCATCTGTGGTAGTTTGGAAACAATGATGACACTTATGAAAGCAGGTATTTAATTGCGCATGCTCGATCTTTGCATTGCAATGATTCTGTAACCCCACTGGTACCAAATGTCTGCAGTGTACCTTGATTTTAGACGTCAGTGAACCTGACACAGAAGGTCGCCTTACTCGACAAAAATCTTACGTAACACTGTCACACTTTACTGTCAGACTCTTCTACAAAAGTCTTACAAACACTACTATATTTTATCGTCAAGCAAAACAAATTTCTGACATTGCTACACTCTTTTTGTGCACCTAAAATAAAAGAAGTAAAATGTAACAATGATAGATACCTTTAAGTCGATTCAGATATGACATTCTATTTCAGGTTAAAATGCTTGTATTGTATTGATATATTTATGAGCAGACTATATGTACATGGCAGTGAGGAATTCAAAAGAAAACAAATGCACATTTTTTAATGTTCCTAAACTAGTGCCATCCCAATGATTTTGTTATGCTTTTGTCAAAAATAGGACTAAAAAATCAAAAATGAAACTATTATCTGTTCAGGTAAGGACGTAAATGACTCTACCAGTTCTATGAATCACAGTGACGATGAGGGCAGTACAGCATTGCATTTAGCAGTTGCTAGGAGCCATTTAAAGGTTTGTATATATCTTTAATGGTTTTAGTGGTATGTTCTAATGTATACGATAATGAGATTCGTCTTAATATTAGTCTGTCCATACAGTACACTAGTATTACTATTATTTTACAAACAGAAATGACAAATTGAAGTTTTACAAACACACATACACTCACACCTACCCTCTCCCAGACACATACATACACGCACATTTACCTAGCCACACATGCACATGCACACAAACACACGCACACATACACACCACTTATCTACCCCCTCCCTCCCACAGACAGACAGCGAGACAGACAGACAGACAGACAGACTCATTTCACTTGAATAGCAATACGCATGCGTACCCCATACAAATGACTCTCTCGTGAACAACAGAAATAAGGTTACGGCAAGCAAACATAACATTTGTCCGATATAAAAATAGGTTGATGAATGGAAAGATGATTTAGGAATATAAAAATGATTCATCAATAACGATATTGAAAATCACGAATGAAAAAGTTTAACGAATACTAATATATTATTGTCGAACATAAAAAAAACATGTGTAACCACAAAAATAGACATCGACGAATATTAACATTAATTTACAAATTGATTTTAGCATCAAAATAACGATTTTACGTATACAACCTGTTAATTAACTAATGAAAACATGTATAATATTAAATATTATCATATCTTATTTTATGCATGAATATGTGTTATTGAATATTGCAACACACGGCCTGCCATACATGCACACAAAAACTGGCACCATAAATACCTACTTTTAATTAAAGAGAAAAGTGTAGATTTCTGATGCACAATTATAGTTCTAACATAATTAGCAGTCCATCACGGTGTCTACAATTTCCATACATCAACCTTGTAATTTATTTCGCTTATATTTTCAGATGGCTTCTTACTGCATTGGCCTCGGGGCAGAAATCAACGCCCAGAAATTGAATGGTTTCACTGCATTGCACATCGTAGCGGTAACGGGGTACGTTGACATGACAACGATGTTAATTGAGCGGGGAGCAGATATGGACATCACAGACCATGAACGAATGACACCTCTGCATAGGTTTGTATTTTTTTTATTTAAAAAAAAATAAAATTAGGATTAGTTTTTGTTGTTGTATTTTTCGTTTTTACCAGTGGTATTTTACTTTCTTTGGATTATTATGTAGAAATGATATACACTAGTCAGATTATGTATTGCAAAGCCTCTTGAGAGATTTGACGATAATCTGGCATTTTTCTGCAAGTGCTTTATATGAGAGTTAACAGAGCAGTTCTGTTGATAGCTGTTATTGTAAATTTACAAAAAATGATCCTGGTTGATATCAATGTACACAAGTCTTTTTGATAAGAGCCATTTTACAAAGACCAAATTGACAAGTTTTTTCTTCTTGAAAGGTAAAATGAAACTCTTGTCTACGTTTATGCTACATGTACATTTGCCTTGCTTATTTGTTACTCCAGACACTGCAGTTTTTAATACACTAAAATCAAGCATGTTCTCTTTCAGAGCATCAATTTATGGTAAAATTGAAGTTTTAGAAGTATTAGTCCAGAATGTAAGTTGGAAACTTATCTTTTTTTTTATTGAACGCGCACTAGGCTGATGCTTGTGAATACGTTGATGTCCAATGAGTCTCAAAAAATCTCTTTAACCACTCTACATTGCGCGACTTCTCTAAAAGTAAGAGAATTAAGATTATTCCAAATAGCCATGAAAATACCACTGCACACTGATGTAGGAAATCTGGGATTGGTACGCAGTTACCAATCAATGCTGATGTCACCCGTGGCCTAATATATCTATTACTCTGTCTATTGTTTCTACCTTATTGACCTATAATATGATTAACTGATCATAGTTTTAGGACGGACACAACCCCATTTAATTAGTTCAGCAAGTCTAACAATCATCATCATCATCATCATCATCATCATCATCATCATCATCATCATCATCATCATCATCATCATCATCATCATCAAATGCGTATCTCTTGCACAGGGAGCTAAACTTGAAGCAAGAGATATAGAAGGTTTTACTCCACTCCTCGCCGCTGCCTGGAAGGGCCAGACAGATGCTGCAAAATATCTCATTGACAAAGGGGCTAACATTAAAGCCAAAGACAAAGATCTGAAAAACTGCTTACACTGGGCAGCTGAAGGTAACCACACAGACTTTGCAAGAATGTTACTGGAGAATAGAGGTAACGTAGTGATGAACGAGAAGGATAAGAACGAACAAACACCGACTCACATTGCAGTTGAAGCAGGAAATATCCGGGTAAGTTAGACAAGTGTTGACCAAGTCATGTACTAAGTTACAGTGTGATGTGATGTGATGTGATGTGATGTGATGTGATGTAATGTGATGTAAAGCTATCGGATATGCTTTGCTATACTGTTCTGTGATACTTTTACCATTGTAGCCAATTCATCCACGAAGATGATAACTTTAAGTTCAAATATAGACTGTGTCAGCCGCCAAAATAAATATACATCTCAATGTTATGTTGATATGGTGAGTTGAATTTATACACAGAAGAGGATTACTATATATACAGCATTGCAATACTTGTATTATTATTATTATTATTATTATTATTATTATTATTATTATTATTATTATTATTATTATTATTATTAGTAGTAGTAGTAGTAGTAGTAGTAGTAGTAGTACCAATTTATTTGATTTGAATTTGTATAAGTTTGAATGGTCGGAGTGTGTCACCGACACCACCATGAGTTGATGAATCTGAACAAGCTTTTATCTCCCCTTGTTTTTTTTCCAACTGTGTAAACAATTGTTTGATTCTTGTGTGCTCTGGAACTCTTTCTTTTTTTCAACCTCATGTACAATCATGTGCATTTTTTTTGCAGTTTTTGAGATTGCTACTTAAACACAACGCTAAAGTGTACCGAAAGGATGATAGTGAACAAACGCCGTTACATTTAGCATCGAGGTAATTAGAAACGGAATTTAATAATTTCAATCATTGTTGAACCACGTGATTAGCAAACATATTGATATCTCTGATAATTGAGCCAAGATAAAAAAAAATGGAAGACAAGTATTAAAGTACTATGCATAATATTTAGAACTAGAGGTACAGGACTATCAGGACGACAACGATGTATATTGTTTTGTCAGCTTTTCCTGTATTTGCTATACAAGATGAGGATAGATGTTTTCTTTTTCTACTTGGCTGCACAACCATTTTATTTTAAGCTTACTGATGTTATTACTTGTTGGTTGGTTTTGAAGGTGGGGGGGGGGGGGGGGGGGCTGGTGGATGGGGGGGGGGGTATTGTTATTTAATATCACGTCCTTTCATGAAATTCTTGACCTTATATACAAACAGACTAAATGACTTCCATTATTCACGAGCACAATATTCAACGATATTAAACCTTTTGACTATTCATTGTCAAAGTGAACGACTTTTGTTATTACTGTAAAACCTCAAGAATAACAGTTGGTATTGTCTGAAAATGCAGGAACTACAGATAAATGGATGGCTTTAAACTGATTTAACATTTTGATTATAAATTAAATATAGCAAAGGTCGTCTAGAATGTTTGGAGGCCCTTACCGAAGTTAGCTCTAAGATTATCAATGAAGATGATGCCGATGGTAAAACACCGTTGTTATTGGCTAGCGAAGAGGGTCATGTCAAGGAAGTCAAACACCTACTTAAAGTTAGCGCTGACGTAGACAGTAGGTAGGTGTCTTTCCGTCTACATAGAGTGATGTCAATAGACCGTGTAGGTGAGGGATGGGGTAGGGGAGGGCGGGAGTAAGAATATTGAAACCAGTAAACCTGACACAGATCAACGACAATTTTTCTTTCTTTCTTTCTTTCTTTCTTTCTTTCTTTCTTTCTTTCTTTCTTTCTTTCTTTCTTTCTTTCTTTCTTTCTTTCTTTCTTTCTTTTTCTTTCTTTCATTTATTTATTTAACTTTATTTTTGACAAAAGTCAGGCAGTCCGCACAGGTGAAGAACACCTATAAACGTAGTGGATCCCAAAACAAATATACATAGAAATAAAAGACAACCGGCAAATGACACACAAACAACGATCTTAACAATATTGCCACTTTTCATCTACCAATCATCCAATCAATCGACTCGGAGTGTTAGTTAATATATTAAATGTTAACAATTCATCTAATGATAGCATTTACTTAATAAATAAATAAATTAATTAACTAATAAATCGACCAAAGTGTCATCCAAGTAGGCAGTCATTTGATCGATCCGATCAAGATATTGTTCGATAAGTCAATCGAATGGTCGACAAGTACAAATATAGTTGAGGCCATGCAAAGACAAATGACACATTGCTTGCACATACCTGTAGTGGTCAGCATACTTTACGTGATTTACAAAATAGTTTTTTGTTTCCAGGGATGACAATCGCCATACAGCGATAGCTTTGGCTGCACTGAATGGTCACGTGGACGTTATAGAGGTCTTACTCAATAATCATGCTGATATTGATGTCACAGACAAGAACAGGGTGAAGATGAATAATTGTTTTGTCACAGATCGCTATTTGGCATGATTTGAACTAAACCGCTTAGAGAAATACGTTACTGTTACAAAACCAGTACTGAACCTAAACTTTGACCCAAGCTTGGACAAATTACCGATCGCTATATCAAATTATGCGTTTAAAATACATGATCTGCATTTAATTGTATATAATGCAACCCACAAAAGTTTGAAAATTACCGCCACTTGCATGGAATGTCCTAACAAAGGCATGGATTTGCCCTTACAGGAGGAATTCAGTTTATATCTGGCTTTGTGTTGAATAACGCCCATGATCTAAGGATTGTAGCAAAAATGCAGATGCATAACTTGTCAATGTTATATGGATATTGTATGCTCTATTCAGAGTAAAGTCCACTATAAATATGATATTTGGTGAGCTTTATTTAAACAGTAAATAACAATTATCTCACAAATTGTCACACAACTTTTACATGTTTCTAAACATTATTTTTTTTCAAAGAACACACCGTTGCACCTAAGTGCCGCCAACGGCCACGAAGAAGTCGTTGAATTTCTTCTGAAAAAGGGCGCAAATCCACTATTAAAAAATCTCAAGGGCGAGAACTGTCTTGATATAGCGACAGAACAACAAGAGGACGTCGTAGCAACGGTTATCGTAAACAACAGAAGGTCTGCTTTCACCATTTATGGTTATAGAACGACGGAGGGGGAGAGACAGTGTGTGTGTATGTGTGTGTGTGTGTGTGTGTGTGTGTGTGTGTGCGTGCGTGCGTGCGTGTGAGAGGGAGGGAGGGGGAGACAGACAGACAGATTTCATTTCACTATTTTGACATACATATTTGGTGTTGAACCACACACTAATTCGTTTGATCTGCTTGTGACCAAGGTGGCAAGATATCATCTCCCAGCATGATAACTCGGGATATACATCATTCAATCGACTGATAGAGAAACTGCCGAACGTTGCTCACACCGTCTTGGACAAATGTGTCCATTATTCTCACAGTGATAAGTCTGATCCTGACATAAAGGTTAGTAGTATACAATATTTATACATTTTCACCAAAACATTGTTGCATAATACCAACAATTAGTCATTTGTACATGATAATTAGAGGTCGGTTTTATCCATAAGCAGTACAGCACATGTTGAAATCGTGATTTATCAGGGCGCTAATATCTGGGTGCGGACCCAAAAATCAAAAGTTATTGGATATCTTGCTCCATACCATATGTACTGTTACACGAATATGTTTACCGACAGGTGATTCAATACTGGTCATGGTGTACAATATTACAATTAAGGCATTATATCTAACATTATAGGTTTTTTAAAAAAGTTTCACTTACAGCTAGTTCAGCTTTTAATTGTCCTATTACTTATGGATGCACATATTGATTTTACATATGATTTTGAAACCACTCGGGTTTTTTTTTTCTTTTCAGATCACTTACAATTTCAAACACGTTGATCCAGGCCCAGATTCAATTACAGCCAGGAAAATAGGGAAAAAATGGACTGCTTTAAAAGTATGTAAAATTCCATAAAACTCAAACATTTATGCATGAGACAATATAGTTTACAAAGTATCCACATAGGCATGTCTTTGGCAATTATTCTTTTAAGACATATCACGTTATGTGTTTTGGCTGTTGCTACTGGCATGGTCTTGTTGCTAGGCACACAAAGCATTATTGCCTAAACAAACAATATAATGGATGCTTTCTGTTTCAGACAATGGTTCGCTGGAAAAGACAAGATCTGTTGAAGCATGATGTCTGTCAAAAGTTAATCAACTTAAAATGGTAACACTAGTAGTTTGATTGTCTTTTCAGTACTAGTACTTAATTAAGTATTTATTCTTAGAGCAACTTTGACATATGGGGACCCGTCAGTTTCTTTGGGGAGAGGGGGTTGGTGGAATGATAGGATGGGGGGGGGGGGGTGTCACCTTATTTTTGAAATTAGCAGTGGGAGGTGGGTCATCCTGTTTCTACAATGACGTATGACCTTGTCTGAACTGTGGTGTTGTCCCCATTTCGTACCTATATTCTTATTATCACTTCACCCAGTGTAACGTTGGAACACAGCAACATAATTATGCATACTACATGTATTACCTACCAAACTAGTTATAGAACATGACATGTAAATACTCAGGTTTGTTTCACAATCAATGCTTCATTTATGTTGAACTTGGGGGAGAAGGTTGTAAGTTCCATTACGGTAATCTTCATACTAGATAGTTTATAAAAGAAGTTGATCTGAATTGCTCTACTCTTCAGGATGAAGAGATTATATTACGCACTAAGTACACTTTCTATTTCGAACACTACATGTTACCGACGCTACAAATGACCACATCTCATCAGATTCCAGATTCTATGAAACATAGTAGGTAGGAGTACCTCTATCTGTTTTGGAATATGCAAAAAAGGATTCTACTATATTTGCCACTATAATACCAATTTTACGGACACTAGGTACATTTTAATATGACATGCGAAACTGATTTAGAAGTTGGCTTTAAGAGTCGGCAAATTTCCAGAACTTCCAGATGGAGACTCCTAGGACCCCATGAGATGTGTACGTGTCCCCATTTCAAGCTTTCACCCCTTAGCTTATACTGCCAAATGTTATTATTTTTTTGAATATGTCAATCCTATGTAGTTGAATTGCTAATTATATGATGGTGCTGTTTTTACAAAGTTTTTGCTATATAATACATACAATCAAGCAGTCCACTCTGATCACTATAAAAATATCCGGTATGTAAATATATAAGGATCATCATGTTTTAGATATAAGTGATATATAGGGGTTAAGCAGGCTTTGGGCTTTTCAGAGAGAGGGTGTTAAGTTCAGTGATATACAAATCTAAAAAAAAGGCCGGAGAAACTGACCGTTCGCTAAACATGGGAAAATACACAATGTATTAGTGAAGCTTAACTTTTAACATTCTGTGTCTACGAGCCATGCTAAAGTCACTCCTAGAAAGGTTATATGGGACATCTAATCGTTGATTTTGTACTAAAACCTGCAGCAGACACAGTTGCCTAAATCAACATCTAGCATACAATGACCGATTTGCTGTCATATATATATATTTACAGGTGCAGTTTCCTTTCTACTCATACAATAATGGAATTACACCATGGACGTGACATGAAGAATTTGAAATGTAATTCTAGTCGAATGTTACATAAATGTTTATTTGTGGTTTTCCACTGCACATACTAAAATCTGACCGTATGATATAAATAAACCTTTTCAGGAAGAAGTTTGGTCGAGTAATGTTTGGTCTTGACTTCATGTTTTACTTCATCTACCTTCTATCGCTAAATGCCGTGTGTCTTATACCAGACCACATTCTGACGACACCGCTGGACAAATATGGATGCCCTACTGAACCTGGCACCAACAGTAGTCTTTATTATTCCAACGTAAGTTTATACATATTTCCCATGATGCACCATTCAAGATGACACGTTCATAAATTTGAAATACCGTCGAACCAGATTTAATAACACCTCATAAGTATTCAAAGCATCATGTGACGAGAAAGACGAATCTGGTAAATTAAAGATATTTGATATGAATAGATTAATGTGTAATTATTTATACATAGTATTCATAGAATCTAGAAAAGAAGATTGGCGAAGGTCATCCAAGTCTTAATATCGTCTTTCTAGAGTGGAAAACGCAACCTGAGAGGTAACTATGAGATGGACTACTGGTTTGGCTTACAAATATTTATCGCAACCTACTTAATTATCAACGTCTTCAAGGAGATTGTAGAAGTACTTCAGTCGGTATGATATTATTGTTTAAACTGCCGCCCATCAGTCTTTACATGGTTTTACTTGATGCCAGATCGACATCATGAAACAAAACACAGGCATACATATAATGAAGGACCATACTAGGGTAATTATAACACGTGGAGGTTATTAATTCATGTACAAATTAGAGAAGCAGTCGTTGCAACTGTACGGCTCAGAATACAAAGATTATGTTCGTTTTTGGATGTTGATAAAATTGCAAGGCCGATGCTTCTGAAATATAGATATATAAGTGGAATCATACTACCACTAGCACAAACAACAATAACAACAACAAAAACAACAACAACAACAACAACAATAAAAGAACACATATTACAATATTTCTTCTTATCTCAAACCTCTTTGCGGGATGCCTTTCACAGTTATCACTAAAAAGACCTTTTTGCGACGATTTGCCTTTTAAGATATGATGGAACCGTTCTCAACGTACATATTATTTGTTTTCTAGGGATATCAGTATTTTATGGAGATTTCTAATTGGGTAGATTGGGGTTTGTATGCTAGCGCCCTGTACTTCATATTTCCACCAGGACACAAACCATGTGTTTCACAGTGGACGAGTGGTGCGGTGGCACTGTTCTTGTCATGGTTGAATTTCATACTCTATTTGAGAAGGTAAGTGTAATATCTTATCTGACTGTGTGTGTATTATCCAAAGAGAAGCTGTCACATAGTTGTCTGCGTGCACACTATTCTACTAGTCTAAAGTACATATCAGTGTAATCATATAAGTGTGATATCAGTTGCTTGGAATGTAACAGGAAGCATGAATGACATACCATAGGGATTATATGTTTTAGTGGATACTACAGTAAGTTTATATTATTTGATTACGAGAAATATTTTTCGGCCAGTAGCCTAATAATACACTTTTTTAACTTCCATACCAAAGTGGCAAGGGACACTGACATTTCTTTTCTCCCTACTTCTCTTCATTTTAAACGATTTATAATTAATGTTATAACTGTCTGACGTGATTCATAGTTATATGTTGCTTGACTTTATATTTCAAGATGACACACTGCAACTTATATATTCTCAGTACATTATATCACCATGTAACTGTCACTGAACAAAGTCAATATTTGAATATCATTCACTACATCATCGTTATGGGGTTACAACTTGTCTCTCATTGTTCGATGACATTTCCAATCATTCATTTAGGAACATATTAATGCCAAAAGTTAAATTCGTAATAAAAACTCATGTCGTCATAATCCTTGCTTCAACCAAGCGTATATCAAGTTTACTTTTGTACATTAAATATAATTTGAAAAAGAAGTCACACCAAGTACGATTCTGGGTGTGTGTTGTTTGTGTTTGTCTCACCATTCAAGTTCCCAAGTTTCTATTTTGATTTGACAAACCAGTCAAGATAAAGGTTAGACGTGTCTTCCATTTTTGTTTGTGTAATACACTGCAGAATAATTGTTCGTCATATTTAAGTACTTATCGATAACGTAATTGATTAAATATTTCTTTTCTTGTTATTTCTTTGATCTAGGATAAACGTATTTGGTGTGTATGTTGTGATGTTTTTCAAAGTTCTGAAGTCATTTCTTAAGGTAAAGTGGTGCTGTTATAATCTTATAGTAGGTCACATGGTCACTAACCATTCAAAGACATGCAATTAGTCGTTTGTATACCAACTCTTTCTCGGCTGAATTGTCACACACCTTGTGATTAGGTGTTTACATTGACGATCCTAACAAACAAGCAAAAAACAAACAAACAAACAAACGATATAGTTATCAGAAAAAGGGATGACTATTGGCCCACATAACACTTCAAAAAAGATGAGGGTAATGACAGACATGATGATTCTATATTGTAAAAAGGAAAGTAATCATGTCCCTATAGATTGATTTCAACTTTACAGTGCCCAACCTACTTTTTTATCTCTATTTGATATTCAATTCCTATACGTTGAATTCATCGAATATCATTCAATTAATTATTCTAGATATAGATCAGTGCCAGGGTACTCTAGTCTAAGTGGATGGAATGGTATTACTGACATTCACGACATAGCCAAGAAAAGAAACAAACCAACCAACATAAATCAAATAGAAATTTTCTGTCATATTTTCTATTCTAATCGAAATCTTAGGTTGTCGAGGCAGTAACAAACCTTATTACTTTGTGGAATAGACTTAAGTATATATATATATATATATATATATATATATATATATATATATATGTGTGTGTGTGTGTATGTATGTACGGCAGTGTATATTTCTTTGCATGTATTTAAGATGTCTTCTTTTGAAATGTGAATGGACTCTATCGAGCGAGAACTCTCCTAACATTTTGGAATACAAATTTTCTAATCACTCGTCTTAACCAATCTGAGAAGAATTTATGGACGAAAACCCCAAAGTGGTTGCTCCTTTGTCATATAATTACGTGTAAAAAATCGTTAAAATTTCCAGAATATACCTCGATCGTTTTTCACTTTTACTTTTCATTTACAGGTTGGCACTGTGTACCTGTTCTTTGCGATAGCCTTCACGTTCGCCTTCTATTTGATGCTTGCTGATATAAGTGAGGTGAGTAATTTACATAGCTACAGATATGTACGTCGACAGTTTATAAATCAAAGTAACAGTCAGTCCAAAGCTCGAAGTCTGTTTACTACTTATGATATATTTATGTGATGTTCGATCGAATTCGTTGACTTCGAGAATAAGATTCATAGTTATCATAAGTTACCTGGAATGAACTTAGATGAACTTGATTGACCTTTGAAAAAAATATAGACTTTTATTTAGACTTACCTAGCTGGTATTATGATACGATATGATATGATGTGATGTGATGTGATGTGATATGATGTGATGTGAGATATGATATGGTATATGATACGATATAGTATATAAAAATATTTGATATGATATGATATGATATATAATATGATACATAATGTAAAATATGGTATGTGATATATGGTATGGTATGATATGATATCATGTGATATGATATGATATGATATATGACGATATGATATGATATATGATATGATATATGACATGATATGATACGATATGGTATGATGTGATGTCATGTGATGTGATTTGATGTGAGACATGATATATGATATGGTTTATGATACGATATAGTATATGATAATATTTGATATGATATATGATATGATATGATATGATATAATATGATATGATAATATAACTGATATATGGTATGGTATGGTATGATGATATTATATGACGTGATATGATGATATAATATGATATGATATTATATGATATATGATACGATATATGATGATGCGATATGATATATATGATATATGATATGATATATGATATATATGACATGATATATGAGATGATATATGACATGATATGATATGATATGATATATGACATGATATGATATGATATAATATGATATATGAAATGATATGATATGGTATGATATAACATACCTCATCGTCAATCCTCGAAACTTGAAATGTGATGTCACATGCTTTTTAAAATTACTTAAATTCATATATGGGTTGGGGTTAGGGTAAATTTCATCATAAAAATTGTGACCAGACATCACTTATTTTTTTTCATGCAGGGATTTTTCAGTTCGTTTGGCTTCACCCTCCTTAAAGTTCTCGTAATGTCTGTTGGAGAACTTTCGTACGCCGGGATATTCTACGGGCCAGATGAACTCTTTGACAAAGTCATTGGACTGTTCTTCTTTATTGCTTTTATCTTTCTGATGTCTATCGTGATGATGAATCTCATGGTACGTTATTTTGTCTTTATTTTGTCTTTATTATTTTCTACAGTAAGTGGAGTAATGATGGGCGAATGGTTAGAGTGACCGGCTTGGAATCCGCAGGTTGCAGGTTCGAGCCCCATCGCTGCCATTTGTTTCTGACTGGCAAAAGATTTGACCCATGACTGTCCCTCAGTCAACCCAGCTGTATAATTTGGGACCTGGGTGGAGTTTGCAATGTAAATGCTCTAAGCCTGTGCACAAAGAATGGCTGCAATGGAGTGCATGCTCCCCGGGGTGTAAAAGAGCCGTTGTGCAACTATAGATCAATGCCAGGGGAAATAATAATTTGAGCACAAGTGGGAAACGCTATGTTATTATGCTCCATATTTCAACGATCATTACAGTCATTGCCTGGGTTTAGACTTAGTAAAACAAAACCAGACATTCTTATCTTTAGTCAGTTCGTAAAACGATGTTAAAAACTTTATTGCAATTTCAAAGTCCTTTCATTGACAAGTTTATTTTCAGTCGCAAAGCCACTACACAGGTTCGTTCGATTGTTCTGCAAGGTCAGATGATGCTACGTTACTGCAATCGCGACATTGAGATTACCTTGCAAGCAGTTTGCTAAAGAATTTGCCCGCACAATGTGGCAGGTTGACAATGTAAATGTAGGTAATGAATGATAAAGGGTTGACAGAAACGCCAGTGGTCAATAGATAGGCTTAATTTAATAATTTTGATAATTTGAAAACTTATGTAATTTCCAATTTCAAGATTATCAAATACAGTGGTGTATACTCTTGGTAAAAAGTACGGGTTTGTTATTATAGCCACAGAATTATACTACACTCGTGCACGGTGTTTATTCAAGAAAAAAGCAAACAAGAAAACTTTGTATGTATAAGGCCTAAATATCGTGTGATTCTGATTACGCTCAAAGTCACAATAGGTGGGGGCAGGTTGATTTGTTATTTCTTTAAAAAAAATATTTTAGTCTAGTTCAGTTAGTTGTGTAATTCCCGTGTTTTTCCATATTGTCTCTGTGTTATTTTTTTCCCATCAGAAGAACAGCCATTAAAGTTTGGAAGAACATTTCAATAAGTGGATGCCAGTTTCCGTATCCATTGTTTCTCGCGAGATTTCACAATTTTCGCGATTTTATTATTTTGTTCCCAAATACATAACAAAAAAATTAGGGCGGCAGTGAAAAACTAGTTGGGGTCGGATAACCGGAGTGAAACATCTTTTAGGCTTATCAACAAATTAAAGAATCGCTCACGGATCATGTTATTATGAATTCATAATTACAAAAGCAATTTAATATCATCACACATAATTTAATGAAGTGTCATAATTAATGTTTGAAGTGTCAGGTATTAAATACACTATTACTGCTCTGCTCTGTTTTCTTATACATTTTGTAGAAGCTCTGAGCTAGCTAGGATCTCATTTTAATAAATAAATGTTTCTATCATATACGCTTCAAGTGAACAATACATCTAATTGATTGTCTACTGTCTTAGCTTGGTGTTGCTGTTGGAGATATCGATGAGGTGCAAAAGTATGCATCGATTGAAAAGTTAGAAATGGAGGTATGTGTTGTAATTTGCTATAATGTTTGATGTAGTACGACTGAGCATATGTAGGATAGAATACACCGTTCAGTTACATAGTGGTAATTAATGTACCAAGCATGGCAAAGGCTGTGATCATTTTGTTGTATTAAACGCATATGTTATATACTTTTCACAACACCAAAAGCCAACGCAATATTAGGGTCGAATAATTCATGCCGCTGCTATTGATTACATCGTTCCTATTTCAACTATCTAGTAATTGAAACACCGATTCGTATGACGTAACCCTCAAGATATGATATGCAATTTTATAAGAAACCAGTGTCGACTCCTTCGTTACCGTTAAAATCTCATGGACTACATTACGGAACACATGTAAAACGGTGACAGTGTCCACTCATTGCACACGGTACAAGTACTGAAATAAGGTTTATACCCTAGGAATTCTAATACCATTACTAACTCCCTGGTTAGCATACAAATGTGTATCTAGTGTATACTTGGTCCATTGTTCTTGCTAACTAGGAATCTCATTCTATCATTTTCAGGTCAATCTACTAGATCATATGGAAAGAAGCTTACCGAAATTCGTCCAACGTAACATATACACCTCTAAACTTACATTCCAACCAAATAGTGATGCTGGCTGCTGTACCAATGTAAGACTATAAAATGATATATTCTGAATACCCACACACAAGACAGACAGACAGACAGACAGAGACACAGACAGACAGACGGACACACACACAGACGACAGACAGACAGACAGGCCGGCCGACTGACTATGAAACATCACCATTCAAGGCTTGCTTTAAAGTTCCTGGGGTCATGTCACCGATTTTCAAAAAGTCAAAGCGAGAAATAGATTTACCAAATTTAACATCCAACTTTTTTGAAATTGGTGAACCTTCTAAAGACAAACTCATCTATTACATAGAGAACCATTGCTTAAAAATTAGCAATCAACAATAATTACAGTGTTAATAACTTTACAGTTTTCAAACCAGAACGGAATGGCGAAGGAAGGGGAACAGCAACAGCAGGATGACAATGACCCTGAAAGTTTACTGGATGACATGGAGGACTTTCGAGCGCGGTAAGTATTCCATTTTTACCTCCCGGAGTGTTATTACATGCTTTTGTCTGTCTGTCTGTCTGTCTGTCTGTCTGTCTGTCTGTCTGTCTGTCTGTCTGTCTGTCTGTCTGTCTGTCTGTCTGTCTGTCTGTCTGTGGACACGATATCTAAAAACAACAGCACCAATTCTAATGAAACTTGCTACACATCTTTTATATGCTAAACACAGAAACTGGGTAGATTTTGATAAACATTCAATAAAGGTTAATTAGTCATTTACATAATTATTGGTTTTTAGTAATTAGGCTATATCTTAAGAACGTAAATTTCAAATTCAATATAATTTGGTGTATACATTAAACATAACAAAGCACATATGTATTATAATGCTCGTTGATGTGGCTTATAGTTTTGAAGGTCTTGGTAATTTGCATAATTAATGAGCTTTGGTAATTAGGCTATATCGTAAGAATATTAGCTACAAATTCAATATAATTTGGTACATACATCAACCACATCAAGGCACATATCCTATAAAGCCTGTTGGCATAGTTTTCACTTTTAATGATTAATTTGCATACTTAATAATTTTCGGTAATTAGATTGTATCTTATGGATGCATATGCATTCTTCAAATTGATTTAATTCGTATATAAATTAAACATGACAAAGTGCATATGTGTTATAGTGTTTGTTGTTGTAGCTCATCGTTTTAAAATGATAAATTTTCACAATTAATGATTTTCAGTAATTAAGCTATATCTAAAGAATGCATATTTCATGTTCCGCAACATTTGTTACATACACCAACAATAGTAAGCATGCACATCCTTTAATCTGTTGGCACAGTATTTAGTTTTAATGAGTGCTTTGAATAATTTTTTAAATAGAAATATTCACAGACTATTGTCTCTCCCCGGGCTTATATTGATTTCTTCTAATAAAAGGTTGCTGAAAGGAACACCTATGCAGGGTTTAAAACGTTTTTACATTTTTACAAAGATGTAATATTAACTTGATTTTGTTTGGCCATTAGTGTGATTTGTCAAACAAGTTAAAATTTTGGTAGATATCTTAGTATTTGACAGAGGAGTTTGGAACTCGTGTAATCTTCCTTCATTATCAAACTCACATTTGTCTTTCAATCCTAGGTTTCAACTATTTTGAAGAGTTGAAAGTGTAGTCAAATTGATCCTAATATGACAACTGTGTTATTTATGGGGGACTGTTTTTACTGTGGTCACGTGTAGTGCCAACTGATCAAATAACGTGACCATGCATGCATGCAACGTGTTTCTACACATATATTATTCATCAAAGATAGTACAATATCGAGGACTAGGGATTCTAGACATTGCCAACTTTTAAATGAATTCTGTGAAGTCATTTAGTGCGATAACTATCATATTACAATTTGTTGTAGGAAAAAAAATGTAATCAACATTTGCATTGTAAACATATTTTCTCGGTCTTTTTGTTTTGGGTTTATGAAATTCAATCTATTGTCTTATCCATTTGCGAAGATGATATGCTTTTTTAGAAAAAAATATGATATAGTGTGTTTTCATTGTTTTTATTCTAATTGATAATTTAATTTTTGTTACTGTTTCTTGGCTTCACATATTGCTTAGACTATATAGTCTTAGACATGTTAATTCTGTAACTATTTTTATCCTTATGGTTGAATAAAAGATGGATCTGAATCTGATATGTTGACTAAATTAAACACTAATTACTCCACAGGGTTCACAAGCGACAGAAATTGATGACACAGGTGTTGGAACTACACAGCAGTCTCCTACAAAAGATGGCGGAGAAAATGGAAATCAAATTTGACGAATCAGAGTTCAGAAATGTGCAGGATTTGGCAAGTTGAACACAATTTCAAGTGCGGGTCATCAATTGGTGCTCGTATAAGGAACTGTCGGCAGTCAAATCCCAACAAAAATGTCTTTCTAGGCAAATTAGATATGATGGGTTGGATTTGATTTTTAACCCCCCCCCCCTACGTGGGTGCTATTACAGTGGCCTCCGTCTGTCCATCCCTTCGTGCTTTCGTCCATCCGTCCGTAGTACGTCATTTCTCAGACATACAATATGCTATTTCATTCATAACTGGCACATAGGTGACACATCATATGATACATATGCACGTCACTTTGTTTTGTGACATATGCAAAATTGACCGAATGGCAGCCATATTGGTAGTTCAAAATCGATATTTACACCTTAACTCAAACACTGTAATACATAGACTCCATCCAAGTGTCTACCCCGTATTATCAGGTACAACCTTTCTTTTAAGACATTGACCTTTGACCTTGACCTTCGGGATCAATTATCAAAATCTAGCCATTTCTTGCCTATCACAGAGTCTTTGACACTTTGTCTTATTTATTTGTTGTAAAGTTCTTTAAAATTGTGTCCAAATGTAATATACAAAGGGTTTGGTTTTTAATAGTACTCATATAACTCATCGCAGCAGGTGGTCATATTTGGAGTAACAAATCATGTATTGCTGCATAACTCAAAAACAATTCAATACATAGAGAATCCATTTACGTGTCTACCCCCATATCATCACATGCAAGCTTTCTTATAAGAAAGTGACCTTTACCCTCGACCTTGAATTCTGTGTACAGTATCAAAATCAAATTATTTCTTGCATATTGCAGAGACCATCTGTATCATTTATATGTGGGCAATTTCTTTCATAATTATGTCTGAATGTAATGCACAACAGAACAGAACAGAACAAGAGAAATATATAATATATGCATTAGTGTCGATGCTCATTTAATGTTTAACTTAATGGCGGCCATATTTGTAGTTAATAATCATGATTTACTGCATAACTTGGCATGAAATCCCCAAGGCCCAGGTTTTATTCAACATTTAAGTCTGGCCAGGTATAATGCAAATTATATTTACAAAGTAGTATATATATCCACAGATACAAAATCACAGTGAAATTTCTTTGCTTAAACCATACAATACAAGACATGTCGGTAAAGCCATCTCTGACGGAAAAAAACTAATTTTTTTTTTTTTTTTTTTTTTTGGGGGGGGTGGGGGTTGGTGGTGGTAAAAATGTGGGTTTAGATGTTCTTGAAGATTAACTGTGTGTTGTTTTTTGTCCTTTATACCAGTCTCTAAAGAAGGGACTACTAACAAATAAGTTTATACAGTACCCAAAACGAAACAAACCCAATAACTTTAGGCCAGAAATCAACTTACACTTTTTTATTTGTCTATTTTTGTGTACAAAGCTTTATCACTTAAGACAGAAGACATTACTATCGTTGTAATCTCTATTTCATCTTTCAATGTGTTACAAAGTATTTCACAGACAAGGGATTTGCTTGTCTGTGATTATTTATCCTCCGAATGATCGGTGGTTGCTGTATTTTTATGAAATAAATTCAATTTCAAGTGGACAAAAATGTGAGGTACTATTTCTTTGAAAAGACAACAATAGTTACGTGAACTAAGATGATATTTCTCATTGTGTGTATGTTTAAAAGCCGATCTCAAATTAGGATTGGACTAATACGAAAAGACAATTATATCAATATGTGATTATGTGTTCAATATATAACACTCATCGACAACGTGCTTCAAGCACAGGGATTCGAAACAAGGTTTTTGTATTAGTTTACAAATGTTATTTTTTTGTCACTGGTGACTAGTCGAAACAAGCTTTTTTAAATTAGTTACAACGGTCGCAGACATCTCAGGGTCGCCGTCAATATCTCCGCAATATTATCCCTAGTATCTTACCCAACTGTTCCCGTTTTACAGCACACCTGTGAGACCTACTCCTCTACTGACACCACACCTGACAATTAATTCATAACATAGTTGTCAGCAGCAATTTGTCAGCAACAAATAAGCTTTTGCGGAAACACTGCTCTCCCCCCACCTCCTTTGACCTAGCATCTTGCTGCCAATACTGCTTATACATGGTACAATGCGACAATAGAGCAAGTCCTCGTCTTTTGTGTTGTAACTCATAGTGAACCATAAACGTAGCCAGCGATCTCTCACAAACGATGCATTCAGTGAATGTTTACGTGATGTGACCTTTACTCATGTTACATATACTCAGATGAGCTACTTGTTTCTTTACCATGGTCACTAGTGATGGTTCTATGTGATTGGATGTCAATACTGTCCATCATACAATATAATTAGTCTAGTCCCTATAGGCTATACGGTATCGTTACGATTTACACCACCACGTTGGACCAGACATACTGGAACAGGCTAGATTATTATGGCGGTCATTATTTTGTCTGCATTTAGATTAATTCTGTATTTACTATTCTGAAGGTATTGGATTGTATAAACTTATCTTCATTATTCAAGCAGTTCTTAGGACAGAAATGTGTGAATGAAAATATGGATATATTAGGTAACTAAACGACGTTAAGACAGTGTCTACACTGAGTATTTTGGCGGAGTGACACTTACAGTGTATTGATCTAGCTAGGCTAACTTACAATGTACTGATCTAGGGTTACTTGTCAGGAGCACCTAAATCAATACCGTATATCACCTGAGGGCGTGTCGATTACACCCGGAACAAAAGAGTGACATCATAAGGGAGCCTTCAGTAATTACAGGGGGAGGGCCAGGGGAAATCAGGCCCAGACTATTGTGTGAAATGTGACTCTCCATTGATTCTGTCATGCTAAAAAGTGGCCCTCGCGGGCACGCAACTTTCTTTCTCTAAAACATGTAACATGACCCTCCCCTGTTAAAGTAGTTCAAAATATATGGCTTAAATGCTGTCAGAAATGGGAAAGGACACGAGTCCTAAAGTCAATAGTAAGGACTTAATCCCACTGCTGCCACCATGTTGAACGCGTTTAAAGGCATTGGTTATTTCTCCACTACTACAACAATGTGAATATGTATGAAGGGTTAATAAATACGTGTACCTGTGTATGTGGATCTCATTGGCTGAGCTGAAGGCCGCAAATCCCAAAGATTAGATTTGCACACTGCCGACATTACCGGGACTTAGGTCAGCATCACCGCAACAATATCCCCAGTATATTATCCAACTGTTTCCGTTTCGAGACCCACATAATTTTTCCTCACAACTCACAATTAATTGACTACATGGTTGCCAGCAGCGATTTGATTATTATGGGCTGATATCATGATACCAAACCCTATTAACCCTAACATCTCTCTAACCCTAATACATCCATGCTAACCTTCACCCTAACCATAATCCTAACCCTAACCCTAACCAAAACCCAAATGGCAGCAATGGGATTTGGAACCGGTAGCAGCATTTTAATGGCACCCCCCCCCGCCCAAATAATTCAAATTTAGACAATACATTGACTCAAAGTACACTGTGACCCCATAATTCCACCCTGCCTTCTCCCCTTATAAATACTGAAAGCTCCCTTATTGTTTGTTTACCAATGTAAATGCAAACCCGTTTGTAATGCTAATCAAAAGAAGCTGGGTAAATAAAGAGTACACAAAGAATAGAACGACTATTTCTTTGTCAAGTAACGTCGCAGTAAATCCGTACATAGAATACACACCTTTACATAGCTGCATGCGTCACTATTGTCCCATTCTACGTATACTATACAATATACAGTGACATTATTATGAAGAAACAGAGAAACCCTAGAAATTCTACCATGGATATATAACCGATCAACAAGTCCACACAGTCCATTTATTTAACTTGAGATAAAAATGGCGGCTTTTTCCCGACGATTTCGGGAAATCAGTCCTTCGAAATCGAAGTTGTCAACGGCAGAGGCGACGGACCAATGGACCAACCTGTTGAAAACTATGAGAACACAGAAAAGTGTGACTGATATCTGGACTAAGAAAACAACACGCACACTTAGGTCAACACGAACGAGGTACGGTAATAATCTGAAGAATTTAGTGTTTGGTACTGACAACACGTTTCCCAATTTGAAGGACGAAGAAGGTGATATTGACGACATTTGGCAGGTATGTGTTTACACAGAGAAGTAAGGTACTTGTCTGTGGTGAACTCTCTGTCGTCGCTATGGTTTGAACCTTGTCGACATATTGATGTAGATACCTTACTAAGTTAGAGGTAGGACTGTTTTTACAACAGTTACGGTAAATTCAGTAAAGGGGATTTGTACTGTGACATTCATATAAACACACTGATTAGACAATACTTAAGAAGCTTAGAATTTCAAAGAGAGTTAAGGAGTCCTTCTTCGAAGTAGACTTTACTATGATAATTCTATGATTGAGATAATGACATTCGGATTTCAAGTTTGGAAAAAGCGACCGTTAATTTCAAGTTGGAACATAGACCCTCGGCGGTCTGTGGTTTGAAGTACAGTTTCAATACTTACAGTATGCCTCGGCAGAATATAGTAAAATGTGTGTCTTGGGGTGAATATGGACGGAGACAAAACGTTTCTAACTGGCCTGGCCCCGGGTGTTGACATCTCAATACTAAACTATAGCTATAAAGTGTCCGTTATTTGTTCAAGAACCAGTCTTGACCATAGGGCAGGGGCGCATATTATTTCTTGTCATTGTTGTTTTCCTTGTCTACGGGCTAAATATAATGTGTTGACGAATATATTTCCCCTACTTTTATGGAAAGAACACTTGGTTATCTTCTA